>NC_134687.1:288866363-289143863 GCF_050947455.1 Rhinoderma darwinii | reverse complement strand
GGCATCCTATTGGTCCACGGTGTCCTCCATACCCCCCCCTAATTACTTCTTGTTTAGTGTCAATGCCCGCGCGCCACTGCCGACAGTGCCCACCCCAATTGCATATACATGGATGATGAGGTTTATATACAGGGTTGATGGGGTAAATACAGGGATGATGGGGGTCTTTGTATATTACCCCACCTTCATCATTCCTGTATGTAACCCCATCATTCTTGTATATAACCCCCATCATTCCTGTATGATGGGGGTTATATACAGGGATGATGGGGGTAATATACAGACGCGCCCATCATCCCTGTATATACAAGCCCGACATCATCCCTGTATATATATATAACCACCATCATCCCTGTATATACCACTGCGGCGGGCACAGTGTGCTCGCAGTGGCGCATGGGCATGGAGGCTAAACAAGAAGTACATGGGGTGGGCATTGGGAACACCATGGACCAATAAGATGCCTGAAACGCCGGTATATGTCAGAAGTTCAGTGGAATCTAAAAATATGCGCTGAGCCACACAGACCAGAGCAGAGGGATCTCCTTCACTCGTTGTTGGAACGGGGTTTGGGGAGTATGTATTTTATTATTTTTATTAAGCACTATTGGGGCATTATACTGCGTGAGGGCAGCTATAGGTACATTATACTGTGTAGGGGAATTATACTGTGCAGGGGCAGCTATAGGGACGTAACACTGTGTGGGGGCAGCTATGGGGGCATTATACTGTGTGGGAGACAGTGTCAGGGGGGATATTATATACAGTAGTATACAGCAGGATTATGGGATTTATATTAATTCAATGGCGTAACATGTAAAAACTGGGTGATTCTTACAAATCGTGATTTTTATTTAGGCCATAATCACCCAGCCCTAGGGCACATATACTTGCAGGTATGTTTTCTAATAACACAATGGACCCGAGATTATGCCCTCCTCCTATACCCCTAGTTAATATAATGCATTGATGACTGGTACATAATAAAATAACAGCTAATAGAGTAAAATATTGCATAAATAACCTTGAGTGAAGGCTGCAAATACAGTACCTTCCTTCCTCATGCCCACACGAAAGCATTTCTTTAGTCGGCAGTACTGACATTGGTTGCGGTGATGTTGGTCTATTTGACAGTCACGATTCGACCTATAAGCACATATAAAAGGTAAACAGAGAAATCAAATACCTATGTTTTCCCTAGAATATTTTTTTTTATTAACTACTAAGGTACAAAACTATCGTCGTTCCCATAAAATCAACAAGTCGTAAGAGGGAAATACAGCCGCACAAATGTTCAACATTCAGATTTCTCACAGCTGTTGAGTACTAAATAAATTACTTTGTGGCTTATTAAAATTTCATAGGTAATGCTTGCATAAAAATATTCCCATTTCACACTAGGTCAGACATTTCTAGCACACATGCACAAGAGCTCACCCACACAAAACCCTCTGTATTCCTAGTACTTATTGAAAGCACTTACAATAACATAAGGCCTGAGAAGGGCATATTGTACCAGTGTTTAACTATTCGGATTGCGGATATAAAGCGAAAGCCCTGTGGCAGCTTATCTCCCGTGGAAACAGGACCAGGCATCTTGAACACCAACATGTCCAATGCTTTCCTTATACCATAACTGCGAACCACCTCACCTCTTCACATTTCTCTCAGGATTGAACAATATTGAGAACAATGAAAACATCATATTGCTATGCTTTAACAATGGCATTTTATCAGATTAATAACTTTAGTGTAGTATAGAATATACAGTGGAGAGAAAACAATATGCATAATGTACACATTCCTTAATTCACATTTTTCTGTGGGTTTTAAGTACAGGTGTTGTCAATACCTGAAAAATCATTCATATCAAAAGACAGATGTGCACCCCCTCAAAAGAAAAAAAAAGAAAGTCTATCTCCAGTCACAAAGCAAGGCAGAGATAGAGCTGGCAAGTGTCGAAGATTTATTGTTTTAACTTATGATTTGGTCTAGAACGACAACTTTTTACAGACCAACCAGCTTTAGATTCAATTCTTACAAGTGTGTGAAACCAAACATTGTATAAGGAAATGAGCCAAGGTGCCCTTGTCGAGCGAGTCAGTTTTCCATGTTTGGGAGGAATGGCAGAACACCTATTCAAGCATCAGACCCCTGAAGCTCATAGACACCAAAATGGACACAGTGATGTCGAAGATAGTCCTAAAGGTGACCATTCGGCTTTATGCCTGCAAAAATGGGTAGCGTTGGATTAAAAACAAAATGACCGGCGCACTCCTCTCTGGTGGTGAAATAAATATTACAAATGAGAATTCTTGAGTAGCCAGTTCTAGCCACAAAACTAAATCTGACTGAGGATCAGAATGCAACCGGGCAACTGCGTTGGATCAATGACCTTCAAATAAACGGAACAGTATTCCTTGGCCATAAATCAGCAATCTGGTCTCATTGTGATGAAGGTAGAATATCTAATCAAATATCAAAAATATCTAATTTTTGTGTGGTTACAATTATGAAAGGCCTTTCAAAAGCGTGTGAGAATATAAAGATTACGAGTTTTGACTCAGCTACTTTTTCTTTACACACACAATGGACATGTTGATTGTTAGCATCAGCTTTGCCTACGATGTACCACTGTTCATGATGGGGTTAATCCATTTTTTCACGTGGGTAAAAGTAAATAAAACTGCAGAAGGGAAGAAGGGCTGGGTTATGTCTTAAATAAACACTGCAAAGGTCAAGAGTAATAATGCTGCTCTTACCAGAGGCCAGGCCTACATAGAGATTACAGAGATAACTGTTGGGTTCAGGAGAAAAACTCCTGACAAAGGAGCATTTTTTTGGAGAGAAAAATACCGGCTTTGCTTAGAACTTATACCAATTTCCCTACACCGTGAACTTAATCGGAGTTTGAACATTAACTATTTATAGCATAGATTAAACAAATTCAGTTCTCGGACATGAAAGCTGTCAAAAACAACACCCCAAACATGTATCAAATCCCATCATCACTTAAACTGCCTGTACACAGTATAACTTATTTGAGGAAGGATAGGACAGGTTGGATTTTCTTTCCCCGGAAAATAAGCTCATGGCAGCGGTGTCTTATTTGCCTCATAAACATCTATGCTCAGATGAATTAAACTTGGGATGGGGGGGGGGTTGCAATGTATTTGTACAGAGGCACGTAAAGTCCCCGATGCCCCATACTACGGAGCCATATATGTTTTCCGTATTACGGCTATCCTACCCTAGAAGAAATAGTTCTGAAGGATAATAGCGGAGTATTATGGCGTCAATGGCAAGAACCTCCGTGTGAGCCCTGGAGCATACATGACATTGTGGTCCCAAAGAAGTCTGGGGGCTCCATCTTATGGGTCCATCTATGACACGTCAGAACACTACTGCGAACAAAAGGTACACATTTACTTCAATCCCTGTATAATATAAAGTTGTTCACATTTCTGTGAAAAAGTAGGACAGGGTCAGAACAGGGTTTCAACTTCTGCATGTAAAAAATGTTTCCTTTCACGGACAGCAGAGAAAAGTTGTGAGAAATCAACCAACAAAGTAGAATAGAAAATCAGTGATTAACCCCTTCCCAACCACCCCACATAGATTAACGGGCTGCAGCACTGGTCCTTGTGTTCCAAACAGAGCACACAAGCAGCCTTAGTACGGGGGGGGGGGGGGGGGGTTTAGACACCGGGTCGGATCACAGCGGTGATCCGAACCAATTAACCCCTTAAATGCGGCGGTCAATAGCGACCACCGCATTTAAGTTGTTATAACAATATCGGCACCCCCCTACACGATTGCAGGGGATGTGATTGTTGCTATGGCAACCGGAAGCCTAACAAAGGCATCCGGTCTGCCATCTATGGAAGGCGATCAGGACCCAATATGCCCCCGGTCAGTGTGAAACTGACAGGTATAATACCCTGCAATACACAAGTATTGCAGGGTATTATAACGATCCAACAATTAGATCTTCAAGTCCCTAGGACTAAAAAAATAAAAAAAAATAAAAGTAACATTTCAAAAATAAAATCACCCCTTTTCCCCTTATAAAGTCCTTTATTATTAGAAAATAATAAATAAACTATGCATAATTGGTATCGCCGCGTCCGTAACGTCCTGAACTATAAAAATATAATGTAATTTATCCCACACTGTGACCGCCATAAAATAACGATACCAAAATCGCTATTTTTAGTCACTTCAGCTCCCCAAAATTTTTTATAAATAGGGATCAAAAAGTCACATGTACGATACCAATTATGATTTATTTCAGTTACTTATATATCGCCAACATATTACGCAGCGCTGCACAGAGGTCCTCTTTTTTACTGTTCCCATTGGGGCTCACAATCTAAATTCCCTATTGGTATGTTTTTGGGAGGAAATCGGGGTACCCAGAGGAAACCCACGCAAACACGGGAAGAACATACAAACTCCATGCAGATGTTGTCCTTGGTCGAATTTGAACCCAGGACCCCAGTGCTGCAAGGTAATAGTGCTAAACACTGAGCCACCGTGATGCCCTATACCAACAATAATTACAGTTTGTTCCGCAAAAAACAAGCCTTCACACAAGTTTTTTTAATGGAAAAATAAAAGTTGTGGCTCTTAGAATATGGCGACACAAAAACAACTTTTTTTTTTTTTCTAAAACAGTGATTTTTATTGTGCAAACACCGTAAAACATTAAAAAAAACCTATATACATATGGTATCACAGTAATTATATCGACCCACAGAATAAACATGTCATTTATAATGCACCGTGAACGCCGTAAAAAGAATAAAAACAATAGAAGTTTTCACGGCCTAATTTCACTAAATTCAGCAAAAAACCTGTGGGATCAAAATGCTCCCTATACCCCTAGATAAATTCTTTTTAGGGCTGTAGTTTCCCAAATGGCGTAAATTCTGGGGGGTGTCCACTGATTTGGTCCCGCAGGGCTTTGCAAATGCGACATGGCAACCAAAAACCAATCCAGCAAACTTCAGCTCCAAAAGCCAAATAGCGCTCCTTCGCTTCTTAGCTCTGCCGTGTGTCCAAATAGCCGTTTATGACCACATATTGGGTATTGCCGTAATTTACAAATCTTGGGGTGATTTTTCTTCTTTATTCCTTGTCAAAATTGATAATTTCTACATTTAATTGAAAAAAAAAAATATTTCATTTTTACGGACGAATTCCACTAAATTCAGCAAAAAACCTGTGGGGTTAAAATGCTCACTATACCCCTTGATGAATTCCTTGAGGAGTGTAGTTTGCCAAATGGTGTCTTTTTGGGGGTGTTTCCACTGTTTTGGCCTCCACTGTTTTGGCCTCCACTAGGTGCTCCTTTGCTTCTGAGGCCGGTGCTTCAGTCCATTACCACACTAGGGCCACATGCGGGATATTTCTAAAAACTGCAGAATCTTGGCAATAAATATGGAGTTGCGTTTCTCTGGTAAAAACTTGTGTTACAGAAAAAAATTGATTTTCTGACAAAAAAAAAAAGAAATTTGTAAATCTCCCCTCTACTTTGCTTTAATTCCTGTGAAACACCTAAAGGGTTAAGAAACTTTCTAAACGCCGTTATGAAAACTTTGAGGGGTGCAGCTTTTTAAAATGGGGTGACATGGGGGTTTCTAATATAGAAGGCCCTCAAAGCCACTTCAGAAGTGAACTGGTACCTATAAAAATAGGTTTTGGTGCTAAAGTTCTATGCCTTGTAAACGTCCTAGAAAAAAAAAAAAGATGTTCAAAAAACGATGCCAACATAAAGTAGACATGGGAAATGTTAATTAGTAACTATTTTGTGTGGTATTGCGATCTGTTTTACAAGCAGATAAATTTACAAAAATGCAAATTTTTGCACATTTTCTCTAAAGTTTGGTGTTTTTCACAAACAAAAGGCCTCATGCACACGAACGTAAAAACGCCCGTAATTACGGGCCCATAGACTTCTATTGGCCACGGGTACCTACCCGTATGCTTACGGGAAGGTGCCCGTGCCGTTGAAAAATATAGAACATGTCCTATTTTAGGCCTATAACGGCACGGCAGGCGCATAGAAGTCTATGGGGCTCCCGTAATTGCGGGTGACTACGCGTGTGCACCCGTAATTACGGGAGCGTTGCTAGGCGACGTCAGGGGATAGTCACTGTCCAGGGTGCTGAAAGAGTTAAACGATCGGCAGTAACTCTTTCAGCACCCGGGACAGTGACTACCGATCACAATATAGCTCAACGTGTAAAAAAACAATAGAAGTTCATACTTACGCAGAACTCCCTACTTTTTCCTCCAGTCCGGCCTCCAGGGATGACGTTTCAGCCCATGTGACCGTTGAGGCCAATCAGAGGCCAATCACAGGCTGCAGCGGTCACGTGGACTGCCACGTCATCCAGGCAGGTCGGGCTGCATGTCGAAAGAGGGACGCGTCACCAAGACAACGGCCGGGTAAGTATTAATTTTTTACTTTTAGGCTGGGTTCACACGAGCATGTTACGTCTGTAATGGACGGGACGTATTTCGGCCGCAAGTCCCGGACCGAACACACTGCAGGGAGCCGGGCTCCTAGCATCATAGTTATGTACGACGCTAGGAGTCCCTGCCTCGCTGCGGGACAACTGTCCCGTACTGTAATCATGTTTTCAGTATGGGACAGAAGTTCCATGGAGAGGCAGGGACTCCTAGCATCGTACATAACTATGATGCTAGGAGCCCGGCTCCCTGCAGTGTGTTCGGTCCGGGACTTGTGGCCGAAATACGTTCCGTCCATTACAGACGTAACATGCTCGTGTGAACCCAGCCTTACTACGGAAAGGGCTGCCCCTTCTCTCTCTCCTGCACTGATAGAAAGAAGGGGCTGCCGATTAGTGCAGTGCAATTTTGCAGTGAAAACGTGCCCGTAAATATGGGTGGAATACTGGCGACACCGGACCCGTATTTACGGCACGGTTCCATAAATATTGGTGCAATACGGGTCGAATACGTGTGACCAAGGACCCGTATCGCCGCCAGTATTTACGGGAGGAAAAAAATATGTTCGTGTGCATGAGGCCTAATACTGAATTTATTGATCACATTTTTCTACAAAAAAAAATAAAATATAGGTCTCGAGAAAACAAAATCTCAGAATCGCTTGGATAGGTAAAAGAATTCCCAATTTATTACCACATAAAGGGACGTCAGATTTGAAAAAAAAAAAAATCGGCTGCGTCCACAAGGCCAAAACAGGCTCAGTCCTGAAGGGGTTAAGCTTTCCTTACAACCCCCTTTAACATACACTGTTCAGCCATAACATTAACCCCTTTCTGCTGACATTTTTCAGATTTTCATTATAATTTTTTCCTCCCCACTTTCTAAAAGCCATAACTTTTTCCATCGATAAGGCCGTACAAGTGCTTCTTTTTGCGTGGCGAGTTTGTTTTTCAAGGCACCATTTTATCGTTCTATATAATGCACTGGGAAACTGGAAATAAATTAGTCGTGGGGTGGAATAGGACTAAAATTGTGATTACTCCAAATTTGGGGGGGGTTCGTTATTACGGTGTTCACCGTACGGTAAAAACGTCATGTTAACTTTGATCTAATGGAAAATAAGACTATGGCGATACCAAATTTTTTATATATATATATATATATATATATATATATATATATATATTATTTTTTCTACTTTTACAAAAAGGAAACTAATTGTTAAAAATAATTTTTGTTGCCATATTCTAGAAGCCATAACGGTGTTTTTTTTTTGGCGATTCAGCGGTATGGGGGCTTATTTTTCACAGGGTGAGCTGTAGTTTCGATTAGTGCCATTTTTGGGTACATGGGACTTTTTGATTACTTTTTATTTCATTTTTTGTGGGAGATAAAGTGGCGAAACAACGATTCTGGCGTTTTATTTTTACAGCGTTCACCATGAAGGTTAAATAATGGTATACTGTAATAGTTCGGACTTTTACGGACCCGGCGATTCCAATTTTGTTAGATCACTGGTACAACAAACGGCAATACTAATGTATTTCAGAATAGTGCAGTTTTCACATGCTTTTGTTAAAGGGTAACTAAACGTTCAACAAGCTTGTGACATGCCAGAAGTTTTGATTGGTGGGAGTCCGAGCACTGAGACCCCCACCAATTGCTAAAACTAAGCTGCAGAAGTGCTCGTGTTAGCGCTCAGCCGCTCAGTTTCTGTTCGGCTTCTTCCGTGAAGCCAATGTAGCGGAGTACGGGCTCAATAGAGCCCGTACTCCGCTACATTGACTTCCGGAAAAAGCCGAACAGAAACGAAGCAGCTGAGCATTCACACAAGCACTTCGTTTTAGCGATTGGGGGTCTGAGCACGGAGAACCCCACCAATCAAAACGGAGCATGGGCTACGCAGACCAAAACGCAGCAATTTTCAATGCACGGTGTGTTCTGACACTTTTCTATCATAGACAGCAGTAAATTTTTCAGCAATTTGTGCTACAGTAGCGCTTTAGTGAGATAGGACCAAACGGGATAGTCTATGATCCCCGCGCACGTTAACGCCCATGACCCTGTCGCCGTTCATCGGCTGTCCTTCCTTGGACCACTTTTGGTAGGTACTAACCACTGCACACCGAGAACACACCATAAGACCTGCTCTTTTGAAGATTCTCTGACCCAGTCATAGCCATCACAATTTGGCTTTTGTAAAAGTCGCCCAGATCCTTACACTTTTTCCTGCCACTAAGGCCTTATTCACACGAACGTGTTATACGTCCGTGATACGCGCGTGATTTTCACGCACTTCGCACAAACTTATTTTAGTGAATGGGGCCATTCAGACTGTCAGTGAATTTCACTCAGCGTATGTGCACTGCGTGAAACTCACGACATGTCCTATATTTGGCCCTGTTTCGCGTAGCACGCACCCATTAAAGTCAATGGGTGCGTGCAAATGGCATACGGCACACGGAAGCACTTCCGGGTGCCACGCGTGATGCGCGCTACAGTAGTAAAATAAATTCATGAAAACAGAAAAGCACCTCGTGCTTTTCTGTTTGTAAACATAAAAACAGAGTGTCAATGATGCCGGCTGCGGGAAAATCACGCAGCCGCGCACCATATGCTGATGACACACGGACCTTTTGCGCGTGCAAAACGCAGCGTTTTCTGCGCACGCAAAACGGACACGTCCGTGTGTATAAGGCCTTACACATTAATGTCAAGAACTGACTGTACACTTGCTGCCAAATATATCACCTCTTGACAGGTTTTACGGTCACGAGATTATCAATGTTATTCACTTCACAACGCTTCTTTAATGTTATGGCAACAAACAAAAATTAAAAAATAAAATACTGAAAGCTTCATAGATAACGTCAGGAAAACACTATGGAGGAGATTGATCAAAACTTATAGAAAAGAAAAAGCAAAGTAATGGCCCTCATTTATCAGAGGCCTTTTTTACATTAATGCCAACTTGAGGTTGGAAGAAAGAACATTTTGCTAGACATCTAATTTTGAAGAAAGAAAGAAAGAAAGAAACTGTGCCATTTTTGGCGTTTTAAAGGGGGAGAGGGCTTTCTGTCAGCCCATTGGCCAATGGGTAGCCATGGCAGCCGAGGGCTTAACAAAGTCCCCCTTGTCTGCCATACGTTTGCGCATATAATAGTTGCTTGTCGGTGTAAGGCTATATTTACGAAACCGGCAGTCAGATCGGCCGTGAAAAAAAGTAAAATGGCTGCATTCTTAACATGTTCAGGATAGTGAACTCCCAAAATTGTTACATATATATATATATATATATATATATAAGATGGATGCTTACACAATTCCTACATTCTGTGCATTAATTTGTTTGCTTATTTGATCAAGCTAGTAGGTCTTCATGCGATAATGCCTTCAACCCGTTCCCGACAGCCCGGCGGTGCAAGTCTGGAGTCTACAATTAAGTTTTTATGGCGTCGCTGTAGAAAAGGCTTATGAGCACTCCAGTATGCCAAGAGTGTGTTCACATCAGCGTTTGGTTTCCATTGATAGCTTCTGTCAGACCTATCCTTCAGGGGAACCCATCAACGGAAAGGCAAACGGAAACCATAGCTTTCTGGTAACATTACCATTGATTTCAATGGCAATGCTTCCGTTGCTAATGGTTTCCATTTGTCTCCGTTCCATAAGGCCTCAGGTTTTTTTTTTTGCCGGAAACAATAGTGCAGTCGACTGCACTATAGATTGTCAGAAAAAACGGAAATCTTACAGAACGGAGACAAACGGAAACCATTAGCAACGGAAGCATTGCCATTGAAATCAATGGTAATGCTAACAGAAAGCTATGGTTTCGATTTGCCTTCCCATTGATAGACCTTTCAGTCATAGGAACCCAACAGAACCCACCAACGGAATCAAACACTGATGTGAACAGGACCGAATACATTATAAAATAAAGTTACTAAAAAGTTATCCCTTCATGGCATCAAGAAAAAAAAAAAAAGAAAAGAAAAGGAATGTCCACAAAAAAAGTTAATATTTAGCATAAAATATATTTTATTGCCCATACATTACATAAAACAAAAAACCTACACATTAGGTATCTACACAACCGTAACAGCCTGAAGAATTAATAAGGCCTTGCTCACACAGCATTTTTTCCGACTCGTTTTTGCCGCGTCTTACAAGACAAAAAATGCGGGGAAAAAACGCATGCTTTAAGCTTCCCATTGACATCAAATGGAAAAACGCATTGCAGTGCATACGACACATTTTTTTTACGCGTGCGTGTTTAAAAACGTGTCATGTAAAAAAAGAAGCATCAGGTCAATTCTTGGCATGTAAAACGCGCCTAATTGCCATAGTAAAATGGGAGTCCTAACTACGTGTTCAAAAACATGTAAAAAAAACGAATGAAAACACCTGTACTTTAAAAAGCGCTTTGCAAAAAAGGCTAGTGTTTTTGACGCGTTTACACGTCGTATTTTTTTTTTTGCGCAGTGTGAACAAGGCCTAAAACAGGTTACTTAGCGTGAACGGTATGAAAAACAAAAAAAATTACAGATTCTGTTTTATGGCTGCAAAAATAACTAACAAATTACACAGTAGCTTATTTGTACCCCCAAACTGCGCAGGAAAAAAAACCAAAAACATTTCTCCCGCATAAAACCAAGTCTCGTCAATGAAAAAAAAAAAAAAAAAAAGTTACAGCTGCTGAAGGCAGAGCGGCAAAAACAAAAATTTTGCTGATTAGAAGGGTTATCCAGGATGTGATTTTTTTTCTTAATAATATTTACATATCCTTGCCCCCGGTGATCCAGCGCCAATGCTCTGGTGGCACCCCTGGGGGTTTACATGCATGTAGCATGTGACCATTGCAGCCAGAGGGCTCAGTGGTCAAGTGTTGAATTTCTGGCATTATGTCAGAAATACATTTGTCACCACTGAGTCCTGTAATTGGCTGCAGCGTTCATGCTACGTACTTGTAAACAACCTACGGGAGTCCCGCTGGAGCATCAGTGGTGGATCGCCCTGTGTAAGGATATGTATATATTGCTTTTTTGGTTTATTTAATTCATTTGCAGCCCCTATTTAGAAATGTTCACATCCCTGATAACCCCTTTAAATTCTTTTCAGGCCTGGTCATTGGGGGGGTAAAAGGGAACCGGTCAGCAGTTTGAAGCCCACAAAACTGATGACAGTGCAGGGTGGGGAGTGCAGCACAATCATACTTATGTTGTCGGTCATGCAAGATGCATGACTGAGAAATCTAAGTTTTGATGTCCCTCGACACCGCAATCGCCACAGAGTGTTTAGTGCTCCGGGCTCCCTGCACTGAACACTGCCAGTCCCTCCCCTCTGCTCTCCAATCAGGAGACCGCTAAAGCAGTCACTCGGGGCAGAGATTGGCACTTGCGAACATGGCCCCAAGCGACAGAAATGTCTCGGTCATATAACTTGCATGACCGATAACATAGGTATGTTTACGCTATTCCACAATGAAAAGTTGCAGAACAGCTCAATTGAACTTCCAGAGAGCTATTCTGCATGAATATCCGCATGCCACTTCGTGGCAGAATCCGGGTTTTAGCAGTAAATGATCTTCAAAATCCACAGTAGACTTGCACGGCGCAAATCCACACAGTGTGAACATATGCTTAAAGTAGTACACTAGGGTGGTCACGATACCAGAATTTGGACTTCGATACCGATACTTTGTGTAGTATTGAGATACTCGATACCAAAACGATACTTTGCCGACAATAATGATAATATAAAAAAAAGTTCTTCCATTTTCTGATGTGAGGCACATGGTGTGCTGAATTGCCTCACATTAATAGTAATTAACCTCATCATGTTCCTCAGTCATAATGGACAACATTGGGTTAATGTGAGAGATACATGATGGGGTTAATTAGTATTAATGTGATGCACATGGAGGTTCAAAATTCATAATACCTCGTGCCTTACATTAATAAGTGAAAGAAAATTTTATTTTATAACAGAGTAAACATGAATGATGCTATAAATGTGTTATTACGGTCACGACTATACCGAATGTGTATATTTTATGGATTGAGACTTATTTTAATGTTTATTGTAAAAAATTTGTTTTATTTTTTTTATTATTTAACATTACTTTATTTTTAAACTTTAATGTACTGGCATATACACTACCGTTCAAAAGTTTGGGGTCACCCAGACAATTTTGTGTTTTCCATGAAAACTCACACTTATATTTATCAAATGAGTTGCAAAATGACTAGAAAATATAGTCACGACATTGACAAGGTTAGAAATAATGATTTTTATTTGAAATAGTAATTTTCTCCTTCAAACTTTGCTTTCGTCAAAGAATGCTCCATTTGCAGCAATTACAGCATTGCAGACCTTTGGCATTCTAGCGGTTAATTTGCTGAGGTAATCGGGAGAAATTTCACCCCATGCTTCCAGAAGCCCCCTCCCACAAGTTGGATTGGCTTGATGGGCACTTCTTGCGTACCATACGGTCAAGCTGCTCCCACAACAGCTCTATGGGGTTGAGATCTGGTGACTGCGCTGGCCACTCCATTACAGATAGAATACCAGCTGCCTGCTTCTTCCCTAAATAGTTCTTGCATAATTTGGAGGTGTGCTTTCGGTCATTGTCCTGTTGTAGGATGAAATTGGCTCCAATCAAGCGCTGTCCACAGGGTATGGCATGGTGTTGCAAAATGGAGTGATAGCCTTCCTTATTCAAAATCCCTTTTACCTTGTACAAATCTCCCACTTTACCAGCACCAAAGCATCCCCAGACCATCACATTACCTCCACCATGCTTGACAGATGGTATCAGGCACTCTTCCAGCATCTTTTCAGTTGTTCTGCGTCTCACAAATGTTCTTCTGTGTGATCCAAACACCTCAAACTTCGATTCGTCAGTCCATAACACTTTTTTCCAATCTTCCTCTGTCCAATGTCTGTGTGCTTTTGCCCATATTAATCTTTTCCTTTTATTAGCCAGTCTCAGATATGGCTTTTTCTTTGCCACTCTGCCCTGAAGGCCAGCATCCCGGAGTCGCCTCTTCACTGTAGACGTTGACACTGGCGTTTTGCGGGTACTATTTAATGAAGCTGCCAGTTGAGGACCTGTGAGGCGTCTATTTCTCAAACTAGAGACTCTAATGTACTTGTCTTGTTGCTCAGTTGTGCAGCGGGGCCTCCCACTTCTCTTTCTACTCTACCCGTTTGTGCTGTCCTCTGAAGGGAGTAGTACACACCGTTGTAGGAAATCTTCAGTTTCTTGGCAATTTCTCGCATGGAATAGCCTTCATTTCTAAGAACAAGAATAGACTGTCGAGTTTCACATGAAAGCTCTCTTTTTCTAGCCAATTTGAGAGTTTAATCGAACCCACAAATGTAATGCTCCAGATTCTCAACTAGCTCAAAGGAAGGTCAGTTTTATAGCTCCTCTAAACAGCAAAACAGTTTACAGCGGTGCTAACATAATTGCACAAGGGTTTTCAAGTGTTTTCTAATCATCCATTAGCCTTCGAACAGTTAGCAAACACAATGTACCATTAGAACACTGGAGTGATGGTTGCTGGAAATGGGCCTCTATACACCTATGTAGATATTGCATTAAAAACCAGACGTTTGCAGCTAGAATAGTCATTTAGCACATTAACAATGTATAGAGTGTATTTCTGATTAATTTAATGTTATCTTCATTGAAAAAAACTGCTTTTCTTTCAAAAATAAGGAAATTTCTAAGTGACCCTAAACTTTTGAACGGTAGTGTATCCATACACTGATATTACGCAGGCAGTTGTTAGGTTGCGACTGTGTAATACAACCATTGCCCTGCTCCTGACAAGTGTGCACGCAGTCAGCATGAGGTGATGCGGCCGGCGCTGCACTAATGAGCGGCGGTGCAGGCACTGAAGACAAAACATGGGGGGTGTTTTGCAGTGCGCCCGCCATGTTAGGTTTACAGCACCGGCAATCATAAATGCAGCACCGGCCACTTCACATATTACACAACCGCTGCCCCGCTCTAACAACATTCATGTGTTACGATGCTAAGCTCTGCGGCCGCATTACATCATACCAGTGACTACATTCATGTATTTCAGCACTGCGGCCACACAGCTTAGTATCGAAATATATGAATTAACGGTATTGAACCGTTTGAGGGTGCACGGTATCGAAACAGTATAGAAGTTTTGATGCATCGTGCAACCCTTTAGTACACACGATTGCATGGTGCATCCTTATCTGCTTATTTATATGCAAATATTATGCCTCGATACTACGTCCAGTTGTGTGATTAGTAATAACATACCACCCCAGAGACAACGATCAAGCCTGCATACATTGACTGCAAAAAAACAGACAACTGTAACGACAGATGTGTCATTAAATCTACTTTCTTTCAGGAGCGCTCTCCAAAAAGGAAACTTTTAGGTCACATGAACACGATGCGTATTACGTGGATTTTTCTGCGGCAAATCCAACAAAGTAAACGAGTAATCTCATCTACCCGTTGCAGTATTTTTCTGAATGTAAACTTTAAACTTCGCAGCATGTCGATTTATTATCTTGCGTTTCCATCTCAGAATTGTAGACAAGTTTATATATAAATTTTTTTAAAAAAAAAACAAAAAAAAAAACCACACACTAAAATCTGAAGCGTAAAATCCACACGTGTTTCTGCAACACAATGTAAAAGATGCACCCAAAAATGCATTAAAAAAAAAAACGCACAATTAAGTGCGGATTTTACATGCATTTATTTGCAGTTTTGTTGCCGATTTTCTGCACCAAATTACGCAATGTGTGCATGTCGTCTAAATGGGTTCGTTGGCACTTCTAACCTAGTAGTTTAAATAAGCCATCGGGCCTCCATAGGACAAATTCTATGCAGGTACTTTCATACCAATGCCGTACTAATCTCAGTAACTGTACGGACATACCTGCATAGGATGTATTCAGTAAAGACCTGATGATTTACAAGAACGGGTGTAGAGGTAGAAACTTCTCCCTAATAACATTGGCACCATACACCATGTATAAACAAATAACACCACCTACTCAATGCTTTACTCTAAGCAACCATCTAGACCTGGCGGGACACATAGGTTACAATATATATATATATATCGTGGCAGGTGGGCTCACACAATTTGATCAAAATGTGCGCTAAGAACCTCCCTATTGTAAGTAGATTTAGCAGTAATGCATATTTATTTATATTAGGTGGCATTAGTGTTCACAGCATGGTGTCGCCATTCGTGTGATATATTATATATATACACACACACACGTACGTACGTTTATTTTGTGAGGAATACAATACATTTGTCGATAATCCGGAATAGTGTTAATATTGATTCTTCTCTACACCATCACATCCATTAGAGATACTGGCTTATCAAACATTATGCTACAATGTTTCCTGCGGTAAATATCCTGGATGTACACATTTGAATACATGGAAGACAACTATGTACAGTTGTACTCACCTGCACGTGTAACTAAGATTTCTGCGGATACTCCTTTTAAAGAAGCTCTTGCATCCCTCGCAAGTGAAGACACCATAATGCTTGCCGCTGGATTTGTCACCGCACACCACACAATCCACCTGGATCCCAGGTCGCTCCTCATCGCCCTGCTCTGGGTCACTCATACCTCCAGGTGGCGAGGCCTCGTCCTCCTCAGAGTTTCTGGGGTAACCTTTCCCCATCCCATTAGTGTCTCCATTGGGATCTCCCCAGCCCCCAGACACCATGGCCATAACAACACCAAAATCAACAAAAGTTATGAAAACAGCAGAGCACAAATCTTGGCAATAAGCGCTAGCCAGTTATTTGCATAGCCAACTATTAAATGCCAGCTTGCTAGAAGGGCAGAGGGGAATATTCTGCTGGCTAAGAGAGTGGTGCTAGAGGTCAAGCTTGTGGTGGCAGCACTTTATGCCGGTCTTGTTTGGACTGCCTGGGATACAGAAACAGGACAGACCGGTTGTGTGGGACCGAACAAGATGGAATGAAATACAGCTGCCCTGAGGGAGGTTTAGGGCTATGACAGAGCCGCTGCTACACAACACAGTGTTATGGCGAGTCAAGTAAAGGTGAAAGAATAAGCGGCGGTGACTGTGTGTATGTACAACCACACTGTGTGGAAGTTTGGTAGTGTGAGGGAGCGTGTACCCCGGTAGTGTAGCAGAGCTGAGGGTGGGAGCGGTGTACCCCGGATGTGCCGGACTGTGCGGTGCACTACAATGTGCTTGGATACGTTGTGAGTTGAGCGCTGCGGGTAGTGTACAAGATCGCCGTAGTGTAAGGAGAGCGGTGTGCGGGATTCTACCGCGCCCTCGGAGATAGTAAATCTCTCTGACGAGGGACGGACGTCTACGACCAGCTTCAGAAGTGTGTGAGGGCCCCCCCTGCGGGGAGCAGTTACCCGGCAAAGCCCCTCTCTGTTCGCCCCATGCCCGGTGCCCGGTCCGGAGTGCGGCCGATGGGAGCGGGGAGGGAGAGGAGTTGGAGCCCCTCCTACCATGTGACACCCGAGAGGAGGGTCCAGAGCAGAGAAGGGATCCTGCATCCGGAGGTGGGGGCACTGCCGGGTATGCGGAGAAGAAGGAATTACCTCACAGAACAGTTATACAGGTGCTTGTGTCTGAGCGCGGGTACCTCGTCTCAGAGAAAAGTCCACAAGACAAGGCGTTTACATGAAATATATATATGTAAAGTTACTCACACTGTGTGTATATATATATCGGAAATTTGCTGCAAAAGTCCTCTCTTTATAGTGGCTGATACAACCAGTGTCGGACTGGGGTGCCTGGAGACAACCCTACAGCTACCTTTATTCCTTGTAAAAATGTGAAAATTCTATGTTTTTTCAAAGTCACTTTTGGGGGTTTTCCACTGTTTTGGTCCCTACAGTGCTTTGCAAATGTGACATGGAACCGAAGACCATTCCAGCAAAATCTGCGCTCCATAATCCAAATGGCGCTCCTTCCCTTCTGAGCCCTACTGTGTGCCCAAGCATCAGTTTGCCGTAATCGTGACATATTGCTTTACACATGTTGGGGTGCTTTTTCTCCTTTTATTCCTTGCAAAAATGCAACATTTTTTCCTTGACGTGGCTGTATGAGGCCTTGTTTTATGCGAGAGAAATAGTATTTTTTTTTCCCAACATTTTTTTTTGCGGCGTGAATATAGGAAAAAGCGATTCTCTGCATTGTTTTTCTTGTTTATTTTTTATCCTGTTCACGTTTCACGCTAAATAACCCGTTCGATTAATTGTACATACCTAATATGTGTAGGTTTTTTGTTTTTATTTAGTGTTGGGGCAATAAAATGTATTTTATGCAAAATAGTGACCTTTTTTTTGGACTTTTTTTTTATTTATTTATTTTTTTTGTTACTTTTTTTTTTAATCCCATTTTATTTTGAACTTTTTTTTTTTACTTGTTATGTATTATCATTCTCCTGTATGCTAATACATTACACTGTGTCACTATGACACAGGCTGCTGATCGGGCAGCACATAGTGTGCCCGAACAGCAGGCAAACGGAACCGACAGCCTTGGGGTCCTTTGTAGGTCCCCAGGGCTGACTGCAGAGGGATTCCCCGGTGTTTGATCGCGGCAATCAAAGGGATAAACAGCTGGGTTCCGAATGTTTTCCGACCCCAGCTGTATCCAGGAGGCTTCTCTAGGATCAGGAGCTGTTAGTTACAGCTCCTGCTTAGAGGATGAGTGCTCACATGAGCGCTCATCAGCCTGATCTACAGCGACGCCAAAAGACTAAGCTGCAGACTAAGCATCTGCACCGCCTGCCGTCAAAAGACATTGGGCGGTCGGGAAGGAGTTAAAACACTTTCTGAATGCTGTTTTGAATTCTTTAAGGGGTGCAGTTTTCAAAATGGGGTGTTTTATGGGGGTTTCTAATATATGGGCCCCTCAAAGCCACTTCAGAACTGAACTCGTCCCTAAATATATAGCCTTTTGAAATTTTCTTGAAAATGTGAGAAATTGCTGCTAAAGTTCTAAGCCTTGTAACATCCTAAAAAAATAATAGGACGTTCAAAAAAACGATGCCAACATAAAGTAGACATATGGAATATCTAAAATAGTATTTTGTGTGGTATTACTATCTGTTTTACAAGCAGATACATTTAAAATTTGAAAAATCATAATTTTTTCAAATTTTCTAAAAATTTTGGTGTTTTTCACAAATTTGAATTGATCGACCACATTTTTCCACTAACATAAACTACAATATGTCACGAGAAAACAATCTCAGATAGGATAGGTAAAAGCATTCCAGACTTATAACCACACAAAGTGATACTGTAAAGGATCTGCCAGGCACTACGTCTGGGTATACTCCCAGGATTAATCAGTCGACACCTGAGGCCAGACCTCTGAGACTGACACCTGCTCCCACCAATCAGGGTGGCAGGCTCAGGAGTGGGAGAGCCTATCGCGGCCTGGTCAGTCAGAGTTAGCTCCGCCCCCTGTCCATTTATACCTGCCGTTTTCTCTTCCTCCTTGCTTGTTATTCTTCTTGGATTCCTGGCCCCACTGCTGCCTTGCTCCAGCCTGCTTCTGCCGTGCTTCTGCCTTGCTGCAGTTCCGTTTATCCTGCGTTGCTCTGCCCCTGGCTTGCTTCTGCTCCGTGCTCCCGTTTGTATACTCCACTACTTCCTGATCCTGACTGGCTCATTCACCGCTCCGTTTCCTCGCGGCGTTCCGTGGGCTACTGTATTCCCTTGCGTGTTCCCTGTTTGTACTCCCTTGCACTTAGACAGCGTAGGGACCGCCGCCAAGTTGTACCCCGTCGCCTAGGGCGGGTCGTTGCAAGTAGGCAGGGACAGGGTGGTGGGTAGATTAGGGCTCACTTGTTCCCTTCACCTCCTTCCTGCCATTACAGATACATGTCAGATTTGAAAACATGGGGCTGGTCCTGAAAGCCAAAAGAGCTTGGTCCTGAATGGGTTAAGGGCATGTTCACACGGCGCTCCAAAAAAGCGATGTCCAAATGTCTGAAATACGGTAGTATTTCTTGTGAAGCGCTTTTTTAAATACAGGTGTTTTTTACGCGATTTCCACAAGTTTTTTTGACACGTTTTGTGCATTCCTTTTGCGCATTTTTTCGCGCACAATTAGGACTCCAATTGACTATGGGATCATTTGGCGTGTTTTATGTGTCAAAGTATTAACCTGAAGCTTCCTTTGTACACTAAGCATATTTTTAACCCCTTCCCTCTTTGGCCACTTTTGACCTTCCTGACAGAGCCTCATTTTTCAAATCTGACGTGTCACTTTATGTGGTAATAACTTCGGAATGTTTTTATCTATCCAGGCGATTTTGAGAATGTTTTCTCATGACACATTGAACTTTATGTTGCTGGCAAAATTTGCTAGATACATTAAGTATTTAATTGTGAAAAATACCAAAATTTTGCGAAAAATTGCAAAAATTTGTCTTTTTCTAAATTTAAATGTATCTGCTTGTAAGACAGGCACTTATACCACTCAAAATTGTTGCTAATCAACATCCCCCATATGTCTACTTTAGATTGCCATCGTTTTTTGAATGTCCTTTTATTTTTCTAGCACGTTACAAGGCTTAGAAATTTAGCAGAAATGTCTCACATTTTCAAGTAAGTTTCAAAAGGCTATTTTTACAGGGGCCAGTTCAGTTGTGAAGCGGCTTTGATTGCCTTATATATTAGAAACCCCCAATAAGTCACCCCATTTTAAAAACTTGACCCCTCAAAGTATTCAAAACAGCATTTAGAAAGTTTCTTAACCCTTTAGATGTTTCACAGGAATTAAAGCAAAGTAGAGGTGAAATTGACTACATTTCTTTTTGTAGAAATACATTTTGAATCCATTTTTTTTGTAACACAAAGTTTTACCAGAGAAATGCAACTCAATATTTATTGCCCAGGTTCTGCAGATTTAGGGAATATCCCACATGTGGCCCTAGTGTGGTAATAGACTGAAGCACCGGCCTCAGAAGCAAAGTAGCACCCAGAGGATTTTAAGCCTCCTTTTTATTAGAATATATTTTAGGCACCATGTCAGGTTTGAAGGGCTCTTGCGGTGCCAAAACAGTGGAAATCCCACAAAAGTGACCCCATTTGGAAAACTACACACCTCAAGGAAATTATCTAGGGGTATAGTGAGCATTTTGACCCCACAGGTTTATTGTAGAAATTATTGGAAGTAGGCCGTAAAAATTGAAATTGAAATTGTTTTCAAAGAAAATGTAGGTTTAGCTAATTCTTTTTCATTTCCACAAGGACTAAAAGAGAAAAAGCACAGCAAAATTTGTAAAGCAATTTCTCCCGAGTGAAACAATACCCCACAGGTGGTCATAAACGGCTGTTTGGACACACGGCAGGGCTCATAAGGGAAAGAGCGCTATTTGGCTTTTGGTGCTCAAATTTAGCAGGAATGGTTTGCGGAGGCCATGTCTCATTTGCAAAGCCCCTGAGGGGACAAAACAGTGAAAACGCCCCACAAATTACCCCATTTTGGAAACTACACCCATTGAGGAAATTATCTAGAGGTATAGTGAGCATTTTGACCGCACAGGGTTTTTGCCGAAATTATTGGAATTAGGCCGTAAACATTTTTTCAAAGAAAATGTAGGTTTAGCTCATTTTTTTTCATTTCGACAAGGACTAAAGGAGAAAAAGTACCGCAAAATTTTTAAACCAATTTCTGCCGAGTACCGCAATACCCCATATGTGGTAATAAACTGCTTTTTGGGCACACAGTAGGGCTCAGAAAGGAAGGAGTGCCATTTGGCTTTTGGAGTTCAGATTTTACTGGATTGGTTTCTGGTCGCTATGTCGCATTTGCAAGGCCGCTGTGGGACCAAAGCAGAGGAAACACCACAGAAGTGACCACGTTTTGGAAACTACACCCCTCAAGGTATTCACCTAGGGGTGTAGTGAGCATGTTAACCCCACATGTGTTTTGAAGAAATTAGTGTGCACTCGATGTTGCAGAGTGAAAATGGGATTTTTTTTCCATAGATATGCCAATATGTGGTGCCCAGCTTGTGCCACCATGAAAAGACAGCTCTCTAATTATTATGCTGTGTTTCCCGGTTTTAGAAACACCCTACATGTGGCCCTAATCTTTTACCTGGACATTTGACAGGGCTCAGGAGTGAAAGCGTACCATGTAAAATTGAGGCCTAATTTGGTGATTTACAAAGAATTGGTTCACATTTACAGAGCTCTGATGTGAAATAATAAAAGAAACCCCTGAGAAGTGACCCCATTTTGGATACTGCACCCTTCAAGGCATTTATTAAGGTGTGTAGTGAGCATTTTCACCCCACAGGTCTTTTCCATAAATTGATAAGGAACTTGATAAGGAACAGGGCGATTGTGTTTTATTTATTACTTGAAACTTTTATTATATGTTTTAAAAGTTTTTTGTTTTTTTTACACTTTTTTTCAAGTCCCGTACAATGTATTAGATCTGTCAGTCATTTACTGACAGCAAGCCGATTAGGCTTCGCCTCCCGTCGGGGCCTGATCGGTTTCCCTATGGCAAAGCAGGAGGCCATTGTTAGGTCTCCTGTTGCCATAGCAGCAGTCGCTAGCCCTGATTCCATGGCAGGGCTGGCGATCTGCTATCAACCTCTGCAGCTGGCATCCACCGCTGATGACGCCGACTCAGCTCCTGAGCCGGCGCCATCTTGCCGTCGACTACGGAAGCCTTTCAGGCTCCGCCGCCAGTATTAGGCCTCTGGTTGCCATTGCAGCCACCGGGACCCCTAGCAATTTCATTTGAGCGCTGCATTTAAGGGGTTAATGGCGGGGATCGAAGCTAATTTCGGTCCCTGCCATTACAGCCGGATGTCAGCTGTAAGATACCACTGGCATCCGGCGATGATGGCACCGTCTCAGCTTCTGAGCCGGTGTCCACCATTTGTCGTATGGCTACGGCAAAATGCGGGAAGCACTAGCTTTCCATGACGTATCCATACGACAAATGTCGGGAAGGGGTTAAATACGATTGTCTAAAAAAAAAACGCGTTGTATGTACTAGGGTTGTCACGATACCAGAATTTGGACTTCGATACCGATACTTCGTGTAGTATTGCGATACCCGATACCAAAACGATACTTTGCCAACTATAAAGCTGGGTTCACACGAGCATGTTACGTCCGTAATGGGCGGAACGTATTTCGGCCGCAAGTCCCGAACCGAACACACTGCAGGGAGCCGGGCTCCTAGCATCATAGTTATGTACGATGCTAGGAGTCCCTGCCTCGCTGCAGGACAACTGTCCCGTACTGTAATCATGTTTTCAGTACGGGACAGTAGTTCCACGGAGAGTTCTTCCATTTTCTGATGTGAGGCGCGTGGTGTGATGATTTTTGAACCACCATGTGCCTCACATTAACAGTAACTTAACTCCATCATGTTCCTCAGTCATAATGGACAACATTGGGTTAATGTGTGGGGAACATGATGGGGTTAATTACTACTATTAATGTGAGGCACATGGAGGTTCAAAATTCATAATACCTCGTGCCTCACATTAATAAGTGAAAGAAAGCATTTTTTTATTTTATAACAGCGTAAACATGAATGACACTATAAATGTGTTATTGCAGTCGCGACGATACCGAATATGTATTGGGACTATGTTTATTGTAAAAAAAAAATTTTTTTTTTTAAATTAACCTTACCTATCTTTTTTTTTACTTTAATGTACTGGCATATATCTATATACTGATAGTACACAGGCAGTTGTTAGGACGTACCTCAGTATGCCCTAACAACAGGAAATATGGTCAGACAGCCCTGGAGTCCTTCAATGGACCCTGGGCTGTCTGCCCATATATGGTATGTCCCTCGATCGCTTCACAGGGATTCCCCGTCTATGCGCTCCAAAGGGCATCCCCCCTTCTCATTTACCCCTTGAATGCTGCGGTCAGCTTTGATCGCAGTATTCAGAGGAATAACGGCGGAGATGAGAAGTTTCTCTAATCTCTGCCGTTAGAGCGGGGCTGCGTTGCCTCACTCCCGACAATAAGTGCGCGCGCGCGATTAGCCTTAGGTGATTGCGGCCGGCGCTTCACTATTGAGCGCAGGCGTAGGCATTGAACGCAGAACATGGGGGTGTTTTGCAGTGCGCCCGCCATGTTCTGTCATCAGTTACTCCGCTCATTAGTTCAGCGCTGGTCGCCTCACATCATGCTCACCGTGCGCACGCTTGTCAGGACTCAGGAGCGGGGCAATGACTATTACACAGCCACAGCCCCGCTCTAAAAACATACATGTATTACTATACTTAGCGGTGCGGTTGCACCGCTTAGTATTGAAATACATGAAATAACGGTATCGAACAGTTTCAGGGTGTACGGTATCGAAAAAGTATCGAAGTTTCGATGCATCGTGCATCCCTAGTATGTACTAACTTACTAAGTAGGACACACAGGTGCTGTAAAGGATTTGCCTGACACAGCTTCTGTGTCGACGGCCGTGGTTAATCAGCCTGCATCTGTGCCTAGCTCTGTTAGAGTGACTCGATCTGTTACCACTCAGGCTGGTAGGCTCAGGAGTGGGAGAACCTATCACAGCCTGGCCAGACGGTTCTAGCTCCCCCCTTGGTCTATGTATACCTTCATGTTCTGCTTGTCCTTTGCCTGTCATTCCGTCTGGTTTCCTGGCTCTGCTGCTCCTGCTAGTGCTATTGACCTCTGCTTCAAATTGACCCAGGGTTTACTGACTACTCTCCTGCTCTGCGTTTGGTACCTCGTACACTCCTGGTTTGCCTCGGCTCGTTCACTACTCTTGTTGCTCACGGTGTTGCCGTGGGCAACTGCCCCATTTCCCTTAGCTTCTGTGTACCCTTGTCTTTTTGTCTGTCGTGCACTTATTGAGCGTAGGGACCGTCGCCCAGTTGTACGCCGCCGCCTAGGACGGGCCATGCAAGTAGGCAGGGACTGAGTGGTGGGTAGATTAGGGCTCACCTGTCTGTCTCCCTACCCCGACATTACATAATCACAGGTCCAAATACCTTTTCTACCCTGGTCCCTGACACACTATGAACCCCCTTGAGGCCCTGGCTCAGCAAATGCAGGGTCTTTCCCTACAGGTCCAAGACCTGGCTCAGAGGTGCATTGAGCGTGATGCTACCCTGGTAGTTCCCCCCACCTCACCTCTAGAACCCCACCTCAAGTTGCCTGACTGGTTCTCAGGGGACCGGAAGACTTTTTTCTCCTTCCGGGAGAGTTGTAGGCTCTATTTCCGTTTAAGGCCCCACTCCACAGGTTCTGAGAACCAGCGAGTGGGTATAATTATGTCCCGGCTCCAGGACGGCCCCCAGGAATGGGCTTTCTCCTTGGCTCCTGACGCCCCTGAACTTTCGTCTGTTGATTTTTTTTTTTTCTGCTCTCGGGCTCATCTATGACGAGACTGACAAGACTGCCTTTGCCGAGAGTCAGCTGGTGACCTTACGTCAGGGTAAGAGACCCGTTGAGGAGTACTGTTCTGACTTTAGGAAGTGGTGTGTAGCTTCTCGGTGAAATGACCCTGCCCTGAGGTGTCAGTTTAAGTTGGGTCTGTCGAACGCCCTGAAAGACCTGTTAGTTAGCTATCCCTCTTCGGACTCTCTAGATCAGGTTATGGCTTTAGGGGTACGTCTTGACCGACGTCTCAGGGAATGACGACTCGAACATTTTTGTGCCTTTTCCTCTGACTCCCCTATGATGGCTCCAGAGGTCCCGTTGCTTCGTTCTTCCACGGAAAACTCGAATGAACCTATGCAACTTGGGGCCTCCGTGTCTCCCCAACAACGTAGAGAGTTCCGCAGGAAGAATGGTCTCTGCTTCTACTGTGGGGATGACAAGCATCAAGTGAACGACAGTCCTAGGCGTAAGAATAAGCAGCCGGAAAACTTCCGCGCCTAAGTGATCATCGGGGAGGTCGCTTGGGCGCACAGGTATTTCCCGTAAATATGAAGCCTAATAAAATCTTGCTTCCCTTTCAGGTCTCTTTTGGTGGTAGGTCTGCCACCGGCAGTGCCTTCGTGGACTGAGGGTCTTCTGCTAATATTATGTCTGTGGAATTTGCTATGTCTCTAGCTATGCCATTAATTGATTTACCTAAACCTGTCCTGGTAGTGGGTATCGACTCCACTCCACTTGCTAATGGTTATTTTACACAGCATACCCCTGTATTTGAACTCATGGTTGGCTCCATGCATTTGGAGCAGTGTTCTGTGTTGGTGATGCAGGGACTATCGTCCGATTTTAATTTTAGGCCTTCCTTGGTTGCAGATGCATAATCTCACGTTTAACTGGAATACTGGGGATCTTACTAAATGGGGTAATGAATGAATGACTTCCTGTTTTTCTATTAATTTGGTTTCTCTCGCTGAGGAGGTGAACACTCTACCTGAGTTTATTCAGGACTTCGCTGATGTTTTTTCTAAAAAAAGCCTCCGAAGAGATACCTCCTCATAGAGAGTACGATTGCACAATCGATTTGGTACCAGGAGCCAAGCTCCCTAAAGGTAGGATATTTAATCTCTCTTGTCCTGAATGTGAAGCCATGGGAGAATATATCCAGGAAAGCCTGGCCAAAGGTTACATCCGCCCCTCTTCTTCTCCGGTAGGTGTTGGCTTCTTCTTCGTAGGGAAGAAGGATGGTGGTCTTAGGCCATGCATCGATTACCGGAACTTGAATAAGGTCACTTTAAGGAACCAATATCCCCCTCCTTTGACTCCTGATCTCTTCAATCAGGTTCAGGGGGCCCAATGGTCCTCTAAGTTTGATCTTCGGGGGGCTTATAACCTTATCCGAATCAGGGAAGGGGATGAGTGGAAGACTGCGTTTAACACGCCCGAAGGTCATTTCGAATACCTCGTCATGCCCTTTGGGTTGTGTAATGCTTCCGCGGTCTTCCAGAATTTCATAAATGAGGTTTTAAGAGACTACCTGGGGGTATTTCTTGTTGTGTACCATGATTATATACTTGTGTTTTCCAAGGACTGGTCCTCCCACATTGAGCATGTCAGGAAGGTGCTCCAGGCCCTTTGGGAAAACAAACTCTTTGCTAAAACTGAAAAATGTGTGTTTGGGTGCAGGAGATACCATTTTTGGGTCAAATCCTCACTCCTAACGAATTCCACATGGACCCTGCCAAGGTTCAGGATGTGGCAGAATGGGTCCAACCTGCCTCCCTGAAGGCTTTATAGTGCTTCCTGGGGTTCGCTAATTATTACAGGAGATTTATTGCTAACTTCAAGGTCATCGCTAAGCCTCTTACGGCCTTACTCGCAAGGGTGCTGATCTCCTCCACTAGCCTCCGGAGGTGGTTCAGGCTTTTGAGGTCCTTAAGAGGTGCTTTGTCTCTGCCCCAGTGCTGATTCAGCCTAACCAAATGGAGCCATTCATCGTGGAGGTTGACGCTTCCGAGGTGGGAGTGGGTGCTGTCTTGTCCCAGGGTACCAGGGGTCTCACTCATCTCCGTCCCTGTGCCTACTTCTCCAGGAAGTTCTCCCCCACTGAGAATAACTATGACGTTGGCAACCGCGAACTCTTAACCATTAAATGGGCATTTGAAGAGTGGTGCCACTTCCTGGAGGGGGCTAGGCACCAGGTAACGGTCCTTACCGACCACAAGAATCTGGTTTTCCTAGAATCTGCCCGGAGGCTAAACCCAAGACAAGCTTGATGGGCGTTGTTTTTTACTAGATTCAACTTTGTGGTCACCTATAGGGCTGGGTCTAAAAATATTAAAGCTGATGCACTGTCGCGTAGCTTCATGGCCAGCCCTCCGCCTGAGGAGGATTCTGCTTGTGTTTTGCCCCCAGGTATAATCATATCCTCTGTTGATTCTGACTTAGCCTCCGAAATTGCGGCTGATAAAGGTTCAGCTCCTGAGAACCTTCCTGAGAACAAGCTGTTTGTTCCCCTGCAATTCCGGCTAAGGGTACTCAGGGAGAATCATGACTCTGCACTATCTGGCCATCCAGGCATCCTGGGTACCAAACACCTCATTTCTAGAACCTATTGGTGGCCTGGGTTGCTTAAAGACGTTAAGGCCTACGTCGCCGATTGTGAAACTTGTGCTAGGTCCAAGACTCCCAGGTCCCGACCAGCGGGCTTACTATGTTCTTTGCCCATTCCCCAGGGACCTTGGACCCATATCTCCATGGATTTTATCACCAATCTGCCTCCATCCCAAGGCAAGTCGGTGGTGTGGGTTGTAGTAGACCGCTTCAGCAAGATGTCCCACTTTGTACCCCTCAAGAAACTACCCAATGCCAAGACGTTAGCTACCTTGTTTCTCAAACACATCCTGCGTCTCCATGGGGTTCCTGTCAATATTGTTTCTGACAGAGGGGTACAATTTGTTTTATTGTTTTGGAGAGCCTTCTGTAAGAAGTTGGAGATTGATCTGTCCTTCTCCTCGGCCTTCCATCCTGAAACTAATGGCCAACCTGAGAGGACTAATCCGTCCCTAGAACAATATTTAAGGTGTTTTATCTCTGACTGTCAAGATGATTGGGTCTCCTTCATTCCCCTCGCCGAATTTTCCCTTAATAACCGGGTCAGTAACTCGTCAGGGGTCTCCCCCTTTTTCTGTAATTTTGGGTTTAATCCACGGTTCTCCTCCGTTTCACCTGGTGGTTCCAACAATCCCGAGGTAGATGTCATTCATCGGGAACTGTGCACAGTCTGGGCCCAGGTTCAGAAGAACCTTGAGGCGTCCCAGAGCATCCAAAAGACTCAGGCAGATAAGAGACGTTCTATTAACCCCTTGTTTGTGGTCGGGGATCTGGTGTGGCTGTCCTCAAAAAATTTGCGCCTTAAAGTCCCGTCCAAAAATTTGCTCCCCCGGTATATAGGGTCGTACAAGATTATTGAGGTCCTTAACCCTGTCTCCTTCCGGCTGGAGTTACCCCCATCCTTTCAGATACACAAAGTGTTCCATGCCTCCCTCCTGAAAAGATGCTCCCCGTCCTTGGCTACCTCGAGGAAACCTCCGGTCCCTGTTCTCACTCCTGAAGGGGTAGAATTCGAGGTGGCCAAGATTGTGGACAGCAGGATGGTCCAAGACTCCCTCCAGTACCTGGTCCATTGGAGAGGATACGGGCCTGAGGAGAGGACTTGGGTACCCGCCCGGGATGTTCACGCCGGGTTATTGCTCAGGAAGTTCCATCTTCGGTTCCCCAACAAGCCAGGTCCACCTAGGAAGGGTCCAGTGTCCCCTCATAAAAGGGGGGGTACTGTAAAGGATTTTCCTGACACAGCTTCTGTGTCGACGCCCGTGGTTAATCAGCCTGCATCTGTGCCTAGGTCTGTTAGAGTAACTCGATCTGCTACCACTCAGGCTGGTAGGCTCAGGATTGGGAGAACCTATCACAGCCTGGCCAGACGGTTCTAGCTTCCGCCCTTGGTCTATGTATACCTTCATTTTCTGCTTGTCCTTTGCCTGTCATTCCGTCTGGTTTCCTGGCTCTGCTGCTCCTGCTAGTACTATTGACCTCTGCTTCAAATTGAGCCTGGCTTTACTGACTACTCTCCTGCTCTGCGTTTGGTACCTCGTACACTCCTGGTTTGACTCGGCTCGTTCACTACTCTTGTTGCTCACGGTGTTGCCGTGGGCAACTGCCCCATTTCCCTTAGCTTCTGTGTACCCTTGTCTGTTTGTCTGTCGTGCACTTATTGAGCGTAGGGACCGTCGCCCAGTTGTACGCTGTCGCCTAGGACTAGCCGTGCACGTAGGCAGGGACTGAGTGGCGGGTAGATTATGGTTCACCTGTTTTTCTCCCTACCCCGACATTATAGGTGCTAGTATCGTTACAAGACACAGCACTGATACATATACTGTAACGATCCTACCACCTGTGTGTCCATCACATGACCGTATCCTCTGGAAGTAAAGAATGAATGTTCCTACTGAATAACAACAAGCAGAGACCTTGAAAACCGTGATAAATTAATACAGAAAGTATATTGGAAAATGATGACTTATAATTATACAAAAAAAATAGCTTTAATTTGCTGAAACCGTTTTAACTCGTTTAAAGGGGTTATCCAGGACAGCAATACTATAACTTTACTGAGAACTTTAACTAGTCAATACAGCTTACTTTGCAATATACTTCTTTTCCAATTGCTGTGTCACTTGATGCTTCCTCCTTTGAAGTCAGCATTTCCACCAACGTTACATACATACAGCCTATGACGTGTCTACACTGTAGGAGGAGACAGATTTCATCCTCTGTCTCCTTCTCTGAGCATGCGTGGAAGATCAATATTACTGTATGTGTTCAATGCACCTGCTCAGTCTTCATTATTCACAGCCCCTGCATCACGTGTACAACAAACAGAAGTGTACTGGGTGGTTCTTCAGCTGCTTGTGTACCGTGCGCACAGCATTCTTGGAGAGCCGAACAGCATGGTGTGAGCGGACAGGAAACATCCACGGACCGAAAGAGTGGCATGTAAACAAACGGCCACATGAGAAAAAGATTCACAAATCAGAGGGGAAGCATGAAAAAAAGAGTAAGTATTTAGGGAGCTTAGAGGTCACAAGTAATGCTGCTTTGAAAAATTTATATTTGGTTGGAAAACCACTTTAACCTTTATTAAAAACATTTTTGGGGGGAATAAAAAAAATAGAAAATCTGCTAATTGTTTACAGTATGTACCATTTGCTACAGGTCATTATTGTTGCGGCACTACCAAATATGTCTAGTTTATTTTATAATTTTATACTTTTGCTCTCTGGTGTAACTAAAGTCCTGAACCCCAAGCCACTCCCACCCACTATACAAAGACCAAATATCACCATACTGTCACTGAACAAAACCCAGTATACCAAGACCAGCATTACCATTAATAACGCTTTACAAGAGGCAAATAATACCGCCCCACCATGACCACATAATACCGCTACATATGGTCTGAATAATACCATTATGTTACTAAATAATACCGCCACACCATGACCACATAATACTACTACTTGGAGTCTGAATAATACCATCATATTGTTACTGAATAATACCTCCGCTCCATGACCACATATTACCACTACATAGTGACCGAATAATACAACCATACTGTTAATGAGTAATACAGATACACCATGACCACATAATACCACTACATATAGTCTGAATAATACCATCATACTGTTACTAAATAATACCGCCATACCATGACCACATAATACCACGACATATGGTCTGAATAATACCACTACATATGGTCTGAATAATAACATCATAATGTTAATAAATAATACCACCACACCATGACCACATAATACTACTACATAGGGTCTGAATAATACCATCATATTGTTACTGAATATTACCTCCACACCATGACCACATATTACCACTATATAGTGACCAAATAATTCTACCATGCTGTTAATGAGTAATACAGATACACCATGACCACATAATACCACTACATATAGTCTGAATAATACCATCATACTGTTACTAAATAATACCGCCATACCATGACCACATAATACTACTACATAGGGTCTGAATAATACCATCATATTGTTACTGAATATTACCTCCACACCATGACCACATATTACCACTACATAGTGACCAAATAATTCTACCATGCTGGTACTGAATAATACAGCCACACCATGACCACGTATTACCTATAGCGTCCATGGCCGCGGGCCGTCGGGTTCACTCACCTCCCGACGCCCGCAGCCATGGATCCGTGAGCGCTGGTCCAAGTCTCCCTCCTAGGAGACGCCAGCGCTCACTTCCGCTCCGTTCGGCTGTGTCCCGTAGGGTGCGCGCGCACGCACGCGCCCGGCCTTAAAGGGCCAGCGCGCGCAAATAGGAAATCATCATCATCATCAACTGCCACGATTTCCTGGTCTATAAGAAGGCCCCTGGCCTTCTAATCCTTGCCTGAGCGTTGTTAGTTTTCTCAGTCTGTCTTGCAAATGGTCCCTTAGTGTTTCCCATTCCAATTGTTACCCATGCCTTGTTACCTGTTCCTGTTTCCCGTGCTGTGCCTTAGTATAGAGTCGTGCCACGTCCTGTGTCATCTGCCACGTCTGGAGGAATCCGCCACGTCCTGGTCCCCGTCTCCCTCCTAGGAGACGCCAGTGCTCACTTCCGCTCCGTTCGGCTGTGTCCCGTAGGGTGTACGCGCACGTTCGCGCCCGGCCTTAAAGGGCCAGCGCGCGCAAATAGGAAATCATCATCATCATCAACTGCCACGATTTCCTGGTCTATAAGAAGGCCCCTGACCTTCTTATCCTTGCCTGAGCGTTGTTAGTTTTCCCAGTCTGTCTTGCAAATGGTCCGTTAGTGTTTCCCGTTCCAATTGTTACCCGTGCCTTGTTACCTGTTCCTGTTTCCCGTGCTGTGCCTTAATATCGAGTCGTGCCACGTCCTGTGTTATCTGCCACGTCCGAAGTAATCCGCCACGTCCTGTGTCATCTGCCACGTCCGGAGGAATCCGCCACGTCCTGTGTCATCTGCCACGTCCGGAGGAATCCGCCACGTCCTGTGTCATCTGCCACGTCCAGCACAATCCGCCACGTCCTGTGTCTTCTGCCACGCCCGGAGGAGTCCGCCACGTCTGGCGCAACTTGCGGCTCCTGTGTCATCCGTCACGTTTGGCGCCATCTGCTGCACCCATCTCATCTGTGCCAGAGCTACGGCCACCATCTGGACTATTCAGGTACCCTTGTGCGGGACATTGTATTTCTGGGGTGTCCTGTTGTTTGACCAGCTGCCTCCCCGCTGCGGCGGTATGGCCTAGTGGGTCCACTAACCCGCTCCGTGACATTACCACTACATAGGGTTTGAATAATACCACCATACTGTTACTGAATAATGCCGCCACACCATGACAACATTGTGACTCAATAATATTATCATACTGTTACTAAATAATACAGCCACACCATGATCACGTGTTACCACCTCATAGTGTCTGAATAATATTACCATATTGTTACTAAATAATACTGCCACACCATAACCACATAGTGACTGAATAATATCACCATACTGATACTGAACAAAATCAAGTAGACCAGGGCCAATATTACGAATGATAGCACTATACAATAGACAAACAATACCGCCACACAACAATCACATAATGACAGAATAATACCACCATACTCTTACTGAATAATATCACCACAACATGACCACATAGTGACACATAATATTACCATACTGTTACTAAATAATACAAACTGTAGTGCACCCCACTCCCCGCCATGTACTTACCTGTGTCTGACGTCCACGCTGCTCTCCTGCTTCTCCTTCACCGTCTGGCGGCCGCTCTAGCCTCCGATGCTCTTCTCTAAACATACAGGGGTTAAAGGGTGAATAGCAGGGCTCCTCTCCCCGGAGTATCCCCAAGTCTAATCCCTTGGTGTCTAGGAGGGTTCACACCATCCACTGCTTGTCCAGTTACAGCCCATTGCTCCAGCTCCGTGACACAGCCACACCATGATCACAAACTACCGCCACATAGTGACTTAATAATATTTTAAAACTGTTACTGAATTATATAGCTTTATCTTGATCACATATTACCGCCACATAGTGTCTATATAATACCGACACACCATGACCACATATTACCACCACAAGGTTACCATACTGTCACTGACTGACTAAAATCCACTATACAAAGACCAATATTACCACCTGTGGCTCACCAGAGTTGGTGACGTGGCAGGGAGCCAACGGCTCTGCTTTAGCACAATAAGTGGCACTTGACCGGGGCTTCTGGCAGTCCTCTCTGTGTGTCAGAAGGCTACCACAGAGATCAGCTGTTTTCTTGTACTAACACAGGTACCCTGTTTTCTGTTAGTGGAACAGAACCGCTGAATGCTGTTGCAGCCATTGCTCTGTGCACCAGGCAGATACAGGGGTTGCAAGGACCAGGGGCCCACCAGGAGATTCACAGATTCTCCGGTGGGCCTGAAGACTATGATGTGTACCATATTATTTGAAAAGTTGCACTGTTTTAAGACACTTTAGAATGTATATGGTTTGTATAAAGGCTTTATATGCCACTATTATCCTCAGTGGAGAAACACTGCAAAAAAAGAAGATTGCTGTAGGGCAAGTGAGACAATTTCTTTAGGCTGTGTTCGGAGGTGGAGTATTTGTTGCGTATTTTTAGTGTGGTTTCCGCACGGAAAATCCATGACAAAGTACAGTACAATTAAAGTCCATGTGTACAAGGCTGCGGTCTATCGCAACCCTCTGAAAGGCTGTCGCCCAAGCATCCCCTGGGGATCATTGTCTAGGTTTAAGGGGATATTTTCATCTCAGACATAGTATATCCACAGAATATTTGAGAAATGGGGTCCCTCATCCCAGGCTGGTAAATCGGTCGCTGGCTGCCGCATGCAGGCGGGTAATCAGTGGCAAGGTGAACGAGAATATGGAAACAGCTCAGCTCCGCTATTTCTGTATTCCCGGCCAACTTGACACTAAGTCTCCTCTGTCTGGTTGCATCTTTCAGACATTTATGACATATCCTGTGGATATGCCATAAATGTCTGATATGGAATACCCCTTTAACTCTCCCAGAAGGGAGAGCCGAGTTGCAGGGAGGTGAGGAACCTGGTGGCTTCTTCAGGAAGAGATGGATCTGAATGCTGTCAGATACATAATGTCTATGCATTTAGCACACAAACACCGATTGAATGAAGGTGAAGAAGCAAAACTCTAAAGCCAGGGCACATTTTCTAGTAGCAGAGGAAATCAAGTTCTGTCCAACTAGGAGTGGAATATAAACAGAACAAGTGTAATGGAAAGATTTCTACTTCTTTGGTATTATGGACCCACTCATCGATTTGGCTTACAAACGATAATGCAAAATACTGGATAACTTTGTTCAGGCCTGATAGATTTATGTACATGTGTGTGTGTGTGTGTGTGTGTGTGTGTGTGTGTGTGTGTGTGTGTGTGTGTGTGTGTATGTGTGTGTGTATATATATATATATATATCCATCACCACCACCCCCTTTGCAGATCGCACCACCACCACCCCTTGCAGATCGCATCACCACCCCCCTTGTAGATCGCACCACAGTAGCTCCCACTAGGAGCTGAATCCCCGGCCAAAGTTCAGCAACTTTTGGCCGGGGATTAATCTCCTAGTGGCAGCTACAGTGGCGATATCTACAAGGAATAAGGGGGGGGGGGTGCGATCTACAAGGGAGTGGGGGAGAGACCTGCATGTGGAGTTGCTATCTACAAGGGAGGAGGGGTGCTGACATCTACCATGGGGGGTGGGGGTGCTATCTGAGAGGGTGTTTGGCACTATCTATATTCGAGGGTGGCACTATGTGGTCATTGTCACTATGTGTGGGCAATGTGGCACTGTCACAATGAGCACTGTGGTACTATGTCACTATATGTGGGCACTGTCACTGTGAGCACTGTGGCACTATGTCACTATATGTGGGCACTGTACCACTGTCACTATATGTGGGCACTGTGGCACTATGTCTATATGTGGGCACTGTATGTGGACACTGTGGCACTATGTCACTATATGTGGGCACTGTGGCACTGTCACTGTGGGCAATGTGGCACTATGTCACTATATATGGGCACTGTCGCACTATGTCACTATATGTGGGCACCGTGGCACTATTTCACTATATGTGGGCACAGTGGCACTACGTCACTATATGTAGGCACTGTGGCACTATCTATAGGGACATTGCGGCACTATCTACATGGGCACTGTTGTTTTCAGGGGATTAATACAAAAATCCCTGACAAATGAAATCTTTCTTTTAACCCCTTCCCGCAATTTCACGTACAGTTACGTGATGGGAGATGGTGTTTTCCCGCAATTCCACATAACTGTACATGAAACAGATGGAGCTGGCTCAGGAGCTGAGCCAGCGACATCACCGCCGGGTGACAGCTGTATGTTGCAGCGGGCACCCTGAGGTATCGGCCAGGACCGGAGCTAGCCTCCGATCCGACCGATTAACCCCTCACATGCTGCGTTCAATAGAGATCGCAGCATGTGAGGAGTTTATAGCCATCGGCACCCCAGCAACGTGATCGCTGGGTTGCCGGTGGCTGCAAAGGCGATCGGAGGACTAATACTTACCTCCCGATCAGCCTGTAACGAAATCCTCCTATGTCCCGTCGTCGGCGGGGGCCCAGGAGGCTTCCGGTACCATCGGCAAGATGGCGCCGGCTCAGCTTCCGGGTCAGAAGCTGAGCCGGCGTCATTGGCAGTGGGTGTCCGCTGTATGTTACAGTGGACACCCCGATCTATCGTCAGGAACCGGAGCTAGCTCCGATTCCTGGCATTAACCCCTTCGATGCAGCGATCCATTGTGATCGCTGCATCCTAGAGGTTTGTAGCAAATCGGCAGCCTTGACATGCGATGGCAAGGCTGGAGACTGTTACTATGACAACAGGAGCCCTAACAATGGACTCCTGTCTGCCATTACGTAAGCTGATTAGGCCCCGCCCAGAGGCGGAGCCTTATCGGCTTGCTGTCAGTGAACAACTGACAGTTCCAATACATTGCACTACATAGGTAGTGCAATATATTAGAACATCAAACAAACAGTTGGACATTCAAGTCCCATAGTGGGACTAAATAAGTGTGTAAAAAAGTAAAAATAAAAGTTGCAAAACATACAATAAAAGTTTAAAGTAATAAAATAAAACACAATCACCCTTTTTCCCTTATCAAGTCATTTATTATTGAAAAAAATAATAAAGCCATACATATTTGGTATCGCTGCGACCGTAACGACCTTAACTATAAAAATATTATGTTATTTATTCCGCACAGTGAACGTCGTAAAAAAAAAATCTAAAAAATACTGACATAGTTGCTATTTTTTGGTCACTTTGTCTTCCAAAAATTGAAATAAAAAGTGATCAAAAAGTCGCATGTACCCAAAAATGGTACCTATAAAAACTATAACTCGTCTCGCTAAAAACAAGCCCTCACACAGCTCCATCGACGAAAAAATTAAAACCGTTCTGGCTCTCACAACTTGGCGACAGAAAAAATCCATTCTAAAACACCGAAAAAGGCCATACTTACAAATGGACACAGCCAGGTCAGAAATTCTGATGGAGTAAGCAGGTGCTTTAAATAATAATAGCCACTACCACTAGTCTTGAGGGGAGTGGTGTGTGTGTGTGGTGCATGGGATGTGTAGTAAGAAATAATAAATTAATAGTGTGTGTGCAAGTGTAATACTATAAGTGAAATATAGGGGGCAGTAATGAGTGAAGTGCCTCAATAGAAATAAATGGATAATGGGGTGCAAGTGTGTGAAAAATGGAGGGATAGTGTGTACGTCATGAGGCACAACGTGTATAGCCAGGTAGAAGCCCATTTGTGACGCTTTGATAGTTCATAGAGCGGGCTACCCTGATTGCTATGCCAAACAACACACCATGCTCTCCCAGCATCAAAGACCCGGCTGTGTCCAAGAGAAGCGAATTTACGTAATAATGAAAAATGCCTGGGGTATTAGTGATCATTTTGGCCAAAAGGACGCAAGCTCGCAATCCACGACAAGGATCCCCAGACTTGCGAGTCCCTAACTCCTTAACTGGAACAGAATGTTCCTGATGCACAGACAGAACCGATAAAAACAAGGGGACATATACAAAAACACCGAAAAAGGCCATACTTACAAATGGACACAGCCAGGTCAGAAACGCTGATGGAGTGAGCAGGTGCTTTAAATAATAATAGCCACTCCCACTAGTCTTGAGGGGAGTGGTGTGTGTGTGTGGTGCATGGGATGTGTAGTAAGAAATAATAAATGAATAGTGTGTGTGCAAGTGTAATACTATAAGTGAAATATAGGGGGCAGTAATGAGTGAAGTGCCTCAATAGAAATAAATGGATAATGGGGTCTTATTGGAAAAAAAGGATTTTTTTTTATCTTCACTGCCCAATTCTAATAAAATCTATGAAACACCTGTGGGTTCAAAATGCTCACTACACCCCTAGATGGATTCTTCAATGGGTGTAGTTTCCTAAATGGAGTCACTTTTTTGGTGTTTTCACTGTTTTGGTCCCTTAGGGGCTTTGCAAATGCGACGTGGTCTCCGCAAACCATTCCTGCTAAATTTGAGCTCCAAAACCCAAATGGCGCTCTTTCCATTCTAAGCTCCGCCGTGTGTCCAAACAGCCGTTTATGACCACATGCAGGGTATTGTTTTACTCGGGAGAAATTGCTTTACAAAAGTAGTGGTGCATTTTCTCCTTTTAGTCCTTGTGGAAATTAGAAAAAATTAGCTAAACCTACATTGTCTTTGAAAGAATGTAGATTTTCATTTTCACGGCCGTCTTCCAATAATTTCTGCAAAAAACCTGCGGGGTCAAAATGCTCACTATACCCCTAGATAATTTCCTCCAAGGGGTATAGTTTCCAAAATGGGGTTACTTTTGGGGGATTTCCACTGTTTTGGTGCCGCAAGAGCCTTTCAGACCCGACATGGAGCCTAAAATATTTTCTAATAAAAAGGAGGCCCCAAAATCCTCTAGGTTCTCCTTTGCTTCTGAGGCCGGTGCTTCAGTCAATAAGTGAACTAGTGCCACATGTGGGGTATTTCTAAAAAGTGCAAAATCTGGGCAATAGATATTGAGTTGCATTTCTCTGGTAAAACTTTCTGTGTTACAAAAAAAATAGAGGAAAAATGAATTTCTGCAAAAAAAAGAAAGAATTTCAAATGAAAAAGACATTTTTTTTTACTGGACTGCGTGTTTCACCCACTTTTCCTTTGACTTGGTACTCTGTTGGCCTGAGGAAATATGTGTGTATTGGTTGTGCAGAAGTAATTTTTTTGAGTAAAGTATCAGGTTAGACTGTGGACTCTCCCCATTCTTCACTCTTAATGCCCGCAAGAAGGTATGAACTTTCCCCATCTAATTATTTTGTCGCTATCCCCAGAATAGTCACCTATCAGCAGCGGGTGCTCTTTAGCGGCTTCAGGAACGTAGCCAGTGGTCACGTATGAATTAGTGGTCCGGGAGTATCAAGCCGAAGGATGAAACGGAACCATAGTCAGGAGTCGATACCAGGACTAGAACAACAAGAACAAATCGACAAATCCAAAATGCGAGAGAGGAGCGTAATCCAGAAACAGGGTCAAAGTCAAGATCAGAGTCAGGAACAGAGTCAAATAGCAATAGGAACAATATCCAAACACAGGATGTACCTTAATTTGTAGACAAGACAAGACAGGCTGATTCCCATTTAAATAGGCTTCCAGGCCTGACGCCTAGGCCGAATCTATCAGCTTGCTGGGACTCAAAATCTGATGAGGATTTGAAAGCGGGGGCAGAAGAAGTGTTGCCTACTTAGAAAACGTGTTGATGGCCAAAGGTTGAAGAAGATAGATATTAAAACTTTTAAGAATCTGAAGAAAAGGCAGCAGCTTCAAGCTAAAGGAAAATTGGTTAATTTGCTTAAGTACTTGGACTGGCCCAATGAAACGTAGAGCAAGTTTTCAAAGATAGGACTAAGTAGGATATACTTTGTGGACAGAATCTATACCCAGGAACAATTTTGAGACCCGGGCGTCATGCTTATCAACACCCTTTTGGCCTCAGCAGCAGCAGTCTCCAAATTCTTTTGGACCTCCGTACAGATGTCTGTGCCATGATGGGAAGACAAATATTTTGACTTTGATCAAAGGAGGTCTTAAATGTATGTTTACCTGACGACTCGGAGATGTGGTTGTTGTGAGCAAACACAGCCCAATGTAGCAACTCGGGCCAATTCTCCTTCTGAGCGTTAGGCCTTAATCCCACGACCGTGTTCGGTCCGTGATATATGGAAACATGCCGGCCGCATTTCCCGGACCAAACACAGTTCAAGGAGCTGGTTCCTAGCATCCTAGTTATGTATGACACTAGGTGTCCCTGCCTCCCCGCGGTAGTACTGTGCCGTACGAACCATCAGAACTAAGCGACAAATCCGTGGGGCGAGATAGGAGCAAATTCCAGAAACGAGGTCCGGATCATAGTCCAGAACAGAGTCAAATAGCAATAGGATCAACAGCCAAACATAGGATGTACCTTGATCTGCTGGCTAGCAGTCCTCTTTAAATAACCTGCTAGGACTGGTGTCTTCTAGGAGCATCAGTTGCCCCGGCTACTTGACGTTAGCAGCCGTGCAGAGGAGGAGGCCACAGCCGGATCCAGTAGGGCCGCAGCTGAAACAGGAGCCGAAGCTAGAGCCAGGGCTGATCAGAGAGATGCGCCGCTGGAACCAGACGAGTTGTGTAACAGAAACCTGGATGGGGAGGGATACAGAAGTAGGTGGTTGCCAGTGGCAACAGTGGGTCACAAAATGAACTAGCAGGATAAGAACTGTACTGACAGGTACAATGTAAAAATAAGGATAAGCAGATATGTGGGCACAAAACTCACCAGTGTCAAACTGGGGTAGTCAACAGTCAAAGTGTGGTACAAGGGATATGCAGTTAGAAAAATTTGCCATGGTTGGTATGCGTAAAAGGTAACAATCCCTGTTGTATGGTTCAAATACATCCACTTCAAAAAAGATTATCAGTGCATCTTAAAGGGTAACTAAACTTTCTGAAAACTTCTGACATGTCAGAAGTTTTGAGCGGTGGGGGTCTGAGCACTGAGACCCCCACCAATTACTAATACCTCGCTCGGGCGGCAGAAGCGATCGGGTGAGCGCTGGGCCGCTTAGTTTCGGATTGGCATCTCTCGGCTCCAAAAATGTCCCAAGAAGTGTCCTGCACTTCTTTTGACGAGTCTGTATTTTTACGCTCCGTCTTTTGACAGCGACGCGTAAAATGACAGGTCGTCGGCACAGTACATCGTAAAGCCCATTGAAAGTAATGGGCAGATGTTTGCCGACGTATTGGAGCCATTTTTTCAGACGTAAAACGCCTACATTACGTCTGAAAATAGGTTGTGTGAACCCAGCCTTAGAGTAAAGCATTAGCCATACATTACATTGGTTGGCATTTCTGCATATGACGCAGCAGACGAGCAGAGAAGTCAGTCAACTCCAAAGGGGATGGGAGATTTTGGAGATTAAATTTAGACAGTTCCCAATTCGGCAGACACTTAGTCCCTATTTTGCATTCAGCACGCAAGGGAATTAATCAACTTTTTTACACTTTTGTAAGACTCAACATATGTAACAAAGGTATGTTGCTTTACTCTATAAATGACTAGTGGTGTAAGCGGTTCGAGGAGGGGGGAACTAGTGATAGACTACCTTTTAAGGCCTTGTTCACACAGTGCAGGTTCGAAACAGATTTTGCATGTATTTTTTTTTAAGCCAAAACCAGAATACGATGCAGGAGAGGCAACACATTAAGGTCTTCCTTTGTATATTTCTTTTGTTTAGGTTCGGTTCCTGTTTTTGGCTTAAAAATACATGCAAAATCGGCATCAAAATGGCACTCTGTGAACAAGGCCTAAATCTGTCAACAGATTAATCTACAAGTTAGATTCTTTGTTTTTTTTGTTTTTTACTGAATAGTCATTAACCCCTTGAGTACCCAGCTAATTTTGGCCTTGAGGACCAGACCCATTTTTTCAAATCTGACGTGTCACTTTATGTGGTAATAACTCTGGAATGCTTTTACCTATCCAATTGATTCTGAGATTGTTTTCTCGTGACATATTGTACTTTATGTTAGTGAAAAAGTTTGGTCGATAAATTCATTGCTTATTTGTGAAAAGCACGAAAATTTTGAGAAAATTGGAAGAAATTATGATTTTTCCAATTTTAAATGTATCTGCTTGTAAAACAGATAGTAATACCACACAAAATAGTTACTAATTAACATTTCCCATATGTCTACTTTATGTTTGCATCGTTTTTTGAACATCCTTTTATTTTTCTAGGACGTTACAAGGCTTAGAACTTTAGCAGCAATTTCTCCTATTTTTAAGAAAATTTCAAAAAGTTATTTTTTTCAGGGACGAGTTCAGTTCTGAAGTGGTTTTGAGTGCCCTATATATTAGAAATCCCCATAAAATACCCCATTATGAAAACTGCACCCCTCAAAGTATCCAAAACCGCATTCAGAAAGTGTTTCAACCCTTTAGGCGTTTTACAGGAATTGAAGGAAAGTAGAGCTGGAATTTTCAAATTTGCTTTTTTTTTTTTTTACAAAATTCATATGTAATACATTTTTTTCTGTACCACAGAAGGTTTTACCTGAGAAACGCATCTCAATTTTTATTGCCCAGGTTCTGCAGATTTTAGAAATATCCCACATGTGGCCCTAGTGTGCTAATTGACTGAAACACAGGCCTCAGAAGCAAAGGAGCACCTAGTGGATTTTGGGCCCTCCTTTTTTCAGAATATATTTTAGGCACCATGTCAAGTTTGAAGAGGTCTTGTGGTGCCAAAACAGTGGAAACCCCCAAAAGTGACCCCCATTTTTTAAACTACACCCCTCAGGGAATTTATCTAGGGGTATAGTTAGCATTTTGACCCCACAGGTATTTTGCTATATTTATTGGAGTTAGTCTGTGAAAATGAAAATCTACTTTTTTTTCTGGAAAAACGTAAAAATGTCTAATTTTTGCAAGAAATAAAGGAGAAAAAGCACCCCAACATTTGTAAAGCAATTTCTCCCGATTACGGAAATACCCCATATGTGGTAATAAACTGCTGTTTGGACCCACAGCAGGGCTCAGAAGGGAAGGAGTGCCATTTGGATTTTGGAACTCTGATTTTACTGGATTGGTTTTCGATGCCGTGTCACGTTTGTAACGCCCTGGAGGGACCTAAACAGTGGAATCCCCCCAAAAGTGACCCCATTTTGGAAACTATACCCCTCAAGGAATTTTTCTAGTGGTATAGTTAGCATTTTTACCCCACAGGTTTTTTGCTGAATTTATCGGAATTAGTCTGAAGATGAAAAGAGACTTTTTTTTTTTTTTAAAAAAACAGAATTTTCTAATTTTTATAAGGAATAAAGGAGAAAAAGCACCTCAAGATTTGTAAAGCATTTTCTCCTGATTACGGTAATACCCCATATGTGGTAATAAACTGCTGTTTGGACCCACGGCAGGGCTCAGAAGGGATGGAGCACCATTTGGATTTTGCAGCTCAGATTTTGCTGAATTGGTTTCTGGGGGCCATGTCGCATTTGCAGAGTCCCTGAAGTACCAGTACAGTAGAAATTCCCCAGGTGTGATCCCAATTTGGAGACTATACCCCTGAAAGAATTAAATTAAAGGTGTAGTGAGCATTTTGAGCCCTCAGGTGTTTTATAGATTTTATTAGAATTGGTCCGTGAAAATGAAAAATTTTTTTTTTTCAATAACCTGTAGATTTAGCTCAGAATTTTTCATTTCCACAAGGAATACAGGAGAAAAGACACACCTAAATGTGTTACACAATTTCTCCTGAGTAGGGAAATACCCCATATGTGGTTGTAAACGGCTATTTGGACATACGGCAAGGGTCTAAACGGAAAAAGTGCAATTTGGTTTTTGGAGTGGAGATTTTACAAAATTTGTTTTTGACGCCATGTTGCATTGCGCTGAGGTACCAGTACAGTGAAAACTCCCGAGAAGTGACCCCATTTAGGAAACTACACCCCTCAAGGAATTCATCTAGAAGTGTAGTGAGCATTTTGACCCCCAAAGGTTTTGCAGAAATTAGTGCACAGTGGATGTTGCAGATTGAAAATTGCCATTTTCCACAGATATGCTATTTCATTGCCCAATGTGTTGGGCCCAGCTTTTACCACTGGAGACATACGCCCCATAAATTGTTAAGCGGTTCTCCAGAGTACGGTAATACCCCATATGTGGTCATAAACTGCTGTTTGGGCACACTGCCAGGCCCAGAAGGAGCGCCACTTGGCTTTTGGAGCACAGATTTTGTTTGGTAGTAGTTTTGTTTAGTGTTTTACTGGTGTTTCAGTTTATAATGTGGGGGCATATGTAAGCTGGGTGGAGTGTATCAGGGTATATGTAAGCTGTGCGGAGTACATCAGGGTATATGTAAGCTGTGCAGAGTACATCAGGGTATATGTAAGCTGGGCGGGGAGTGCATCAGGGTATATGTTAGCTGGGTGGAGTGTATCAGGGTATATGTAAGCTGTGCAGAGTACATCAGGGTATATGTAAGCTGGACGGAGTACATCAGGGTATATGTAAGCTGGACGGAGTACATCAGGGTATATGTAAGCTGGGCGGAGTGTATCAGGGTATATGTAAACTGTGCGGAGTACATCAGGGTATATGTAAGCTGTGCAGAGTACATCAGGGTATATGTAAGCTGGGCGGGGAGTGCATCAGGGTATATGTTAGCTGGGTGGAGTGTATCAGGGTATATGTAAGCTGTGCAGAGTACATCAGGGTATATGTAAGCTGGACGGAGTACATCAGGGTATATGTAAGCTGGGCGGAGTACATCAGGGTATATGTAAGCTGGGCGGAGTGTATCGGGGTATATGTAAACTGTGCGGAGTACATCAGGGTATATGTAAGCTGGGCGGAGTACATCAGGGTATATGTAAGCTAGGCGGAGTACATCTGGGTATATGTAAGCTATGTGGATTACATCAGGGTATATGTAAGCTGGGCGGAGTGCAACAGGTCATAATAGGATGATGTAATAATGGGGACAATGAATAATAAAATTAATTATCCATGGATAATGTACGCTTTGAACCAATCCTTTATGCACAGGCCGGATTATTGGGTGCAGGAGTCGCACTTCTAAAGGGTGTCTGTGGTGTTGTACAAAACATCCACACTCCAGTATTGACTAATCTTTGACTTCTTCACTAGACACATATGTAGCACAGACCCCAAAATGTCATAGTTTCCGCTGCATTTACAGGGTCTACCAGTGGGGGCTGCAAATGATGACGTGGGGTTTTAGGTGAAGAACTGCTGCACATATAAATTAGTCTGGGCCGTCGTTTTGCATTATTGCGTTCCAAGAGTCATAACTTTTTATTTTTCCGTTGACGAGCTGTGTGAGTGCTTGATTTTCATGGGATGAGCTGTCGTTTTTATTAGTATCATTTTGGGGTACATGCGATAATTTGATCAGTTTTTATTCCATTTTTTGTGAGGTGAGGAGACCAAAAAACAGAAATTCTTTCAGTGTTTTTTTTATAATTTTTTAACGGCGTTCTCTGTGCAGTATAAACAACATGTTTACTTTATTCTGCGGTTCGATACGATTATGGCAATACCAAATTTATATAGTTTTTATATGTTTTACTACTTTTACAAAATAAAAACACTTTTTTCTAAATAAAATGTTTTAGTGTCACCATGTCCTGAGAGCCATAACTTTTTTATTTTTTTGTCGACGGAGCTTTGTGAGGGCTTGTTTTTTGCGTGACACTAGTTTTTATTGCTACCATGTTTGGCTACGCGCGACTTTTTGATCACTTTTTATTCAATTTTTTTGGAAACAACGTGACCAAAAAAGGAAATTCTGCCCTTGTTTTTTATTGTATTTTTTTACGGTGTTCACCGTGCGGGATAAATAATATGATATTTTTTTAGGTCAGGCCAATACGAATGCGGCGATACCTATTATGTCTAGTTTTTGTCTTTTTTTTTCATTTTTTTTCTAATCAATAAAGGGCTTGATCAGGGAAACAAGGCGATTATTGTTTTTATTACGTAAAACTTTTATTTATTTATTTATCTAAAACTTATTTTTTACTTTTTTTCACTTTTTATTTTACACATATTAGGGGACTGGAAGATCTGATCTTCTGATCCCCTGTACAATACTCTGCACTACTTCTGTATGTACGTGTGCAGTGCAGTGTATTGTAACTGTTACTTTACAACTGACAGTTGAGCCTATTACGTCCTGCTTGGGCAGGACCTAATAGGCTCCCGTACCTGGCAACCAGGAAGCCGTTGCTAGGCTTCTTGGTTGCCATAGCAACCATCAGAACCCCACGATTTTTCGCGGGGGGGGCAATGGGGTGCAGAGGGAGCCCCTCCCTCTGTATCAATCACTTAAATGCCGCTGTCGCTATTGACAGCGGCATTTAAGGGGTTAAACTACAGCGATCGGAGAGGACAGTGATCGCTGTTGTTGCAGTGGGATGTCGGCTGTATATTACAGCCGACGCCCGATGAAGATGGAGCAAGCAGAGATCCTGTGCCCGCTTCATCCTCAGGGCGTTACTATACGCCCATTTTCGGGAAGGGGTTAATAAAAGTAGTGGTTTTTTTTTATACACAGCTTTCTCTGATCTCCTCACGGATCTCACAGAAATGAGGAGATCAGAGAAAGTGACAGGAGCTTTCTCCTGTAGACGACGTCACAGACAGCTGTGATTGGTCAGTTTTCAGAGACTGACCAATCACAGCAATCGCCGGCATGGGGGACTGCTAATTGGTCCCCAGGCCGGTAACAGAGACGGTTAGCTGTTATATCACTATGTGATTTCACATAGTGACAGTTTATTCCTTCTCCGCAATAGTACGGCGAAGGTCCGCTGCAATGAGCGGCCTGCGACGTACTATTGCGGAGAAGGTACGCAAGGGGTTAATAAATTATATTCTGAGAATTGTGGTTCAGTAACAAAAAGTTAAGCACAATATTCTGGCAATGACCTTATTTCACTTTTCCCTAATCACATGCATCCATTCTTAGGCCTTATTCACACGAACGTGTGCGTTTTGCGCGCATTGCACTTTTGTGTGTCATTGGTGAATAGTGCGTGGCTGCGTGATTTTCACGCACTTGCTATCCTTATGACACGCGGTTTTGATGTTTAGAAAAAGAAATGAAGGAAGTGCTTTTATTTGTCGCGACACACGGAAGTGCTTCCGTATGCCATGCGCGATTTTCACGCACTCATTAACTTCAATGAGTGCGTTATGAGCGAAAAACGGCCAAGTATAGGACATTGTGAGTTTTATGCAGCGGACATACGCTGCGTGAAAATCACGGACTGTCTAAGCAGCCCCATTGACTAACAAAGGTCCGTGCGACGCGCGTGAGTTTCACGCGCGTATCACGGACGTTAAACACATTCGTGTGAATAAGGCCTTATCATTTGTTGTGCACTCAGAGAGGCCTATGGCACTATACTGCACATTATGACAAACCACTGAACACAATCAGAATGCAACTTTAATGGCTATAACCCATTTACTGCCAGTAGTCTGAAGTAATTTGATTCACAAACGTCACATTTATATTTAAAAAGTAATGTTTATTACATTTTTATCGTTTCCACTTTTTATTTCCAACACAAAATGGGTAGGCAATATCAGGGGTAGGCAACCTTTTTTGTATGGCATGCATAAAAAAAAAAAAAAAAAAAAAAAACCGCTGCTAATGAACACCAGCTTGGGGGGAAAAGGGATGCACATAGGAGAGGCTACGGCTACTGAACACCAGCTTCGTGCACATAGGATAGAGCTGCCAAATTTTTCTAACTTTCTCTTTTACAGAACTATTATTGAACTCCTTCCTTGCAACACTGATCACCAGTAGAATAAAGCGCTTCATTATGCGCTTTGCGATGCTGAACACCAGGAAAAAGAGCAGTGCTTGCCAAGTGTACAGCAGCGACAAACACAATGAAGCACTGCTCCCTCTCTGGGTGATCGGTGCCGCAAGCGCATAATGAAGCGCCACTCTCTCTCCCTGTGTTCCGCCAAGCAAACAACAGCACTAGACACCAGTAGAGGAGAGTGTCCCAGCAAATCATGGCCCAGGTGCTGGCGGTGTCACTGGTGCCACAGGTTGCTAACCCCTGGTTTATATATTAATATATAAGTATTAAAACAGTTCAGTATTAACCAGTTCCCCCTGCAAGAAAATATTGTACCAGGATAGAAGCTGGCAGCAGTTCCTATGGAAGACCGCAACAGAGTCAAATGTACCAAAATTAAAAAGCAGGAGTCAGGATACAAAGTACAGGTAAAAGAGGCTTCTGTAAACCGTCAAGGTCACAGGCAAAAGATTGAAGTTAAAGGGGTTTTCCCACGAGAGACATTTATGACCTATCCAGAGGATAGGTTGGCATTTTTGTATATATGTTGTCCTAGTGCCCGCCAACTACTGGGGTCTCTTTTCATTTTTGTGCAAAACACGGAATTGGTGCAAATCTTTCTATTATAGATTTTCTCTGTTTATGTTCCACTGCTGGTTTTGGCCACTACACTCCGGGTGTCAGCTGTGTATTACAACTGACACCCGGGAGTAATGGCCAGGAACAGCGATCATGCTGTTCCTGGTCATTTAACCCCTCAAATGCTGTGGTCAATTGCGACCGCAGCATCTGAGGCAAAAGTAAGAGAGGGCAGCCCCCTCCAACAGTTCATAGGCCATCAGTATGATAAACCGTCCTGTGCCCGGACAACCCCTTTAACCCCTTCCCGACATTTGACGTATCCATACGCCAAAGTCGGGTAGGGGAAGTATGGAACGGGCTCACGGAGTGAACCCGCACCATACGATGCCAGTGTCGGCTGTTTGTTACAGCTGGCACTTCAGAGTAACGAGCGGCATCGCACTAGAGCGCGATCCCGCTCGTTTAACTCGTTAAATGCCGCGGTCAGTAGTGACCACAGCTATTAAATCGTTAGAGAGAGGGGGGCGGCCCCCTCTAACAGCTCATCGCGCCCCCCGCAGCACAATTGCGGGGAAGGGGGGGGCGATGGTTGCTATGGCTGCCTGGGGGCCTAGTGAAGGCCCCCAGGTCCGCCATCTTTGTGCACCTATTAAGGGCTTAATAGATGCCTGTCAGAATCGCGATATACTGCAATACATTAGTATTGCAGTATATCGTGCAAGCGATCTAATGATCGCTGGTTGAAGTCCCCTAAGGGGACTAATAAAAAAAGGAAAATTTAGTTAAATAAAGTTGTTGTTTTTTTATGTAAAAAAAATTTTTTAAGTAAAAAAAAAAACCCTTTTCCCATTTTCCCCCTAGAGCATAGTAAAAAAATAAATAAATAAACATAATTGGTATCGCCGCGTCCGTAAAAGTCTGAACTATTACAATATATCATTATTTGACCCGCACGGTGAACGCCGTAAAAAAAATAAATTGTAAATGCCAGAATCTATAGTTTTTGGTCACCTCATTGTAATGATGGGGGTAAGGAAACAGACAAGTGAGCCCTAATCTACCCGCCACTCAGTCCCTGCCTACTTGCAACGACCCGCCCTAGGCGACGGGGTACAACTGGGCGACGGTCCCTATGCTCAATAAGTGTATGACAGACAAACAGACAAGGGTACACAGAAGCAAGGGAAAAGGGGCAGTTGCCCACGGCAACACCGTGAGCAACAAGAGTGGTGAACGAGCCGAGTCAAACCAGGAGTGTACGAGGTACCAGACGCAGAGCAGGAGAGTAGTGAACAAGCCGAGTCAAACCAGGAGTGTATGAGGTACCAAACGCAGAGCAGGAGAGTAGTCAGTAAGCCAGGGTCAATATGAAGCAGGGTCAAATGGTTCAAGAAGCTGCAGCAGGGCCAGGAAACAAAACGAGAAGAATCACAAGCAAGGAGGAACAGGAAAGGCAGGTATAAATAAACAGAGGGCGGGAGCTAGCTCCGTCTGGCCAGGCTGTGATAGGCTCTCCCACTCCTAAGCCTGCCATCCTGAGTGGTGGAAGTCGCACAGACATAGAAGCAGGTGCAGACTGATTACCTATGGGCGTGGATACAGAAGCTGTGCCTGACAGATCCTTAACAGTACCCCCCCTCCCTTTTATGAGGGGCCACCGGACCCTTTCTAGATGGACCTGGTTTATTGGGGAAACGAAGGTGGAACCTCCTGACCAATACCCCAGCGTGAACATCCCGGGCGGCTACCCAAGTCCTCTCCTCAGGCCCGTATCCTCTCCAATGGACCAGGTACTGGAGGGAGCCTTGGACCATCTTGTTGTCCACAATCTTGGCCACCTCGAATTCTACCCCCTCAGGGGTGAGAACGGGGACAGGAGGTTTCCTCGAGGGAGCCAAGGACAGAGAGCAGCGTTTAAGGAGGGAGGCATGAAACACGTCGTGTACTCGAAAAGATGGGGGCAACTCCAGTCGGAAGGAGACAGGATTGAGGACTTCAATGACCTTGTACGGCCCTATAAACCGGGGAGCAAACTTCTTGGACGGGACTTTAAGGCGCAAGTTCTTTGACGATAGCCACACCAGATCCCCGACCATAAACAAGGGGTTAGCAGAACGTCTTCTATCTGCCTGAGTTTTTTGTATGCTCTGGGACACCTCTAGGTTCTTCTGAACCTGGGCCCAGACTGTGCACAGTTCCCGATGAACGACCTCTACCTCGGGATTGTTGGAACTACCAGGTGAAACGGAGGAGGACCGTGGATTAAACCCAAAATTACAGAAAAAGGGGGAGACCTCTGACAAGTTACTGACCCGGTTATTAAGGGAAAATTCGGCGAGGGGAATGAATGCGACCCAATCATATTGACAGTCAGAGATAAAACACCTTAAATATTGTTCTAGAGACTGATTAGTCCTCTCAGTTTGGCCATTAGTTTCAGGATGAAAGGCAGAGGAGAAGGACAGATCAATCTCCAACTTTTTACAGAAGGCTCTCCAAAACAAAGAAACAAATTGTACCCCTCTGTCCGAAACAATATTGACAGGGACCCCATGGAGACGCAGGGTGTGTTTGACAAACAAGGTAGCTAACATCTTAGCATTGGGTAGTTTTTTGAGGGGCACAAAGTGGCACATCTTACTGAAGCGGTCAACTACAACCCACACCACCGACTTGCCTTGAGATGGAGGCAAATCGGTGATAAAATCCATGGAGATATGGGTCCAAGGTCTCTGGGGAATGGGCAAAGAACGTAGTAAGCCCGCTGGTCGGGACCTGGGAGTCTTGGACCTAGCACAAACCTCACAAGCGGCGACGTAGGCCTTAACGTCTTTAGGCAACCCAGGCCACCAATAGTTTCTGGCAATGAGGTGCTTGGTACCCAGGATGCCTGGATGACCAGATAGTGCGGAGTCATGATTTTCCCTAAGTACCCTTAGCCGGAATTGCAGGGGAATAAACAGCTTGTTCTCAGGAAGGTTCCCGGGAGCTGAACCTTGATCAGCAGCAATGTCAGAGACTAAATCAGAATCAATAGAGGAAATGATTATACCTGGAGGCAAAATACAAGCAGGATCTTCCTCCGAAGGAGGGCTGGCCATGAAGCTACGTGACAGTGCATCAGCCTTAATATTTTTAGACCCAGCCCTATAGGTAACCAAAAAATTGAATCTGGTAAAAAATAACGCCCATCGAGCTTGTCTCGGGTTTAGCCTCTGGGCAGATTCTAGGAAAACCAGATTCTTGTGCTCGGTAAGGACCGTTACCTGGTGCCTAGCCCCCTCCAGGAAGTGGCGCCACTCTTCAAATGCCCATTTAATGGCTAAGAGTTTGCGGTTGCCAATATCATAGTTACTCTCAGTGGGCGAAAACTTCCTGGAGAAGTAGGCACAGGGACGGAGATGGGTGAGGGACCTGGTACCCTGGGACAAGACAGCCCCCACTCCCACCTCGGACGCGTCAACCTCCACGATAAATGGCTCCATTTGGTTGGGCTGAACCAACACCGGGGCCGAGATAAAGCACTTCTTAAGGACCTCAAAAGCCTGGACAGCCTCAGGAGTGTAATGTCCGTGGCTGCGGGCTGTCAGCTCCAGCCTCCCGCTGACAGCCGCAGCCACAAGTCGGCAAGCGCTGGCCCCAGCCTCCTCCTCAGGAGACGCCAGCGCTTGCATCCACTCACCTCCGCCAGACCCCGCAGGGTGCGCGCGCACGCTCGTCCCCGCTCTTAAAGGGGCAGCGCGCGCACCGGACATCTTGAACGACCTTTGACCCGTGAGTACCCTGGGCTATAAAAGGGGTCCAGCCCCCTAGTTCGATGCCTGAGCGTTGTTAGTTTTCCCAGTCTGTCTTGCAAATGGTCCCTTAGTGTTTCCCGATCCTGTTGTTACCCGTACCTTGTTCCCCGTTCCTGTTTCCCGTGCTTTGCCCTAGTATCTAGTCATGCCACGTCCTGTGTCATCTGCCACGTCCGGAGGAACCCGCTACTTTCTGTGTCATCTGCCACGTCCGGAGGAATCCGCCACATCCGGTGTCATCTGCCACGTCCGGAGGAATCCGCCACGTCCTGTGTCATCTGCCACGTCCGGAGGAATCCGCCACGTCCGGAGGAATCCGCCACGTCCTGTGTCATCTGCCACGTCCGGAGGAATCTGCCACATCCGGAGGAATCCGCCACGTCTGGCGCAACTTGCGGCTCTTGTGTCATCCGCCACGTTTGGCGCCATCTGCTGCACCCATCTCATCTGTGCCAGAGCTGCGGCCACCATCTGGACTATTCAGGTACCCTTGTGCGGGACATTGTATTTCTGGGGTGTCCTGTTGTTTGGCCAGCTGCTTCCCCGCTGCGGCGGTACGGCCTAGTGGGTCCACTAACTCGCTTCGTGACGCTCAGGCCATGGACCCCGCTGGTCAACCTGAGACGTTGACTACACAAGCCATGCTGGCTGAGATGGAGGATCTCCAGTCGCGACAACACCAGCTCCTCCTGTCGGTGAACACCATAGCCCATCGGCTGCTTGCTCCGTCCACAGTCATCACCGCACTCGTTCCTGCGGTTCCGCCTGCTACACCTCCTGTCTGTACCGGTACCAACCCCCTGTGTTTCTTGCCGCTACCTCCACGCTATGACGGAGATCCGAGGTCCTGCCGGGGATTTTTGAATCTGTGCCTGATCCATTTCAGACTACATGCCAGGTCCTTCTGCTCGGATGACGTCCGGATCGCCTTGATCATCTCTCTCCTTACCGGCAAAGCCCTGGCATGGGCCAATCCTCTGTGGGAACATCAGGGACCTGAGACCCGGGACTTGCAGTTCTTCTTACGGACCTTCCGCTCGATCTTTGAGGAACCCGGAAGAGTTTCTTCGGCTGCTGCATCCCTGCTAACCCTACACCAGGGAGACCTCTCCGTGGGCGAGTATGCCATTCAGTTCCGTATCCTTGCTGCTGAATTGACCTGGAACAACGAGGCTTTGGTGGCTACATTCTGGCAGGGACTGTCTTCAGGGATCAAGGACGAGCTGGCTGCTCGCGATCTGCCATCTATCCTGGACGATCTTATCCTACTCGCCTCCCGCGTCGACATGAGGATCCGGGAACGTTCCCAAGAGGTTCTCCGGGAGAGAGAACTTCCTAGGCTGGATTCTGCTGTCCCGCAATCCTCAGTCGTCCCACCAGAGTACCCGATGCAGAGTAATTATGTTAAATTGTCTACCCAGGAGAAACAACACAGACGCACTTCTGGACTTTGTTTGTATGGAGGCCATATTGTGCGTCTGTGCCCCCAGAGGCCGGAGAGACCCCATTGCCTAGGATTGGTTGGAGAGACAACACTAGGTGGAACAGAATCTAACAGAGGATTCGCTTCCAAACTGACTATTCCTGTGACCCGGGTATCCGGCGACAGGACGCATCAAGTCTCTGCCTATCTTGACTCTGGCTCTGCTGCAAATTTCATCCAGAAAGAGCTTGTGGGCCATCTTCAGCTGCCCACAGTTGCCCTGGAGACATCTTTGGCTGTGGCCTCAGTTAATGGACTGCCTCTGCCTGATCCCATTATCTTTAAAACCAAGCCGTTGAAGCTCCAGGTTGGAGTACTTCACTCTGAATTTATTTCGTTCCTTGTTTTGCCCAAGGCCATCAATCCTGTTCTGCTGGGCCTGCCTTTGCTTCCACTTCATGCCCCTGTCCTGGACTGGAATTCTGGAGAGGTTCTCCAATGGGGCTCCAAGTGCCATGGTCGTTGTCTGTTGCAGATCCATCCTGTCAAGCCTTCTCTGCCTCAGTCGTTGGCGGGACTGCCTTCCCAATTTGCTCAGTATGCAGATGTTTTCAGCAAAAAGGAGGCTGAGACGCTGCCTCCACATCGCACCTATGACTGCCCCATTGAACTGGTTCCTAATGCCTCTCTTCCCCGTGGACGGGTATATCCTCTCTCCTTGTCTGAGTCTCTATCCATGTCGGCCTATATAAAGGAGAATCTGGAGAGGGGTTTTATACGAAAATCTTCCTCCCCGGCCGGGGCTGGATTCTTCTTCGTTAAAAAGAAGGATGGATCCCTTCGTCCCTGCATTGACTACAGAGGCCTCAACCTGATCACAGTCAAGAACAAATACCCGTTGCCACTCATCTCTGAGCTATTTGATCGCATACATGGGGCCAAAATTTTTTCTAAGCTAGACCTGCGTGGGGATTACAATCTAGTCCGGATTCGCCGGGGTGACGAATTGAAGACGGCATTTAACACCCGGGACGGGCACTACGAATACCTGGTGATGCCCTTCGGACTGTGTAACGCTCCAGCAGTGTTTCAGGAGTTCGTTAACGACATCTTCCGAGATCTACTCTATGTCTGTGTTGTTGTTTATCTCGATGATATTTTGATTTTCTCCCCAGATCAGACGACTCATCGGAGACATGTTCGTCAGGTTCTACTACGATTGAGGGAGAATCATTTATACGCCAAGCTGGAGAAGTGTGTCTTTGAGAAGAGTTCTCTGCCCTTCCTGGGCTACATCATCTCGGATCAAGGCCTCAAGATGGATCCTGAGAAAGTGAAGGCTGTCCTGGAGTGGCCACGTCCCCAAGGCTTAAGGGCCATACAGCGGTTCCTGGGATTCGCCAATTTCTACCGGCAATTTATTCCTAACTTCTCTTCTCTGACGTCTCCCATCTCGACCCTTACCAAGAAGGGTGTGAACGCCAAAGTGTGGACTCCAGAGGCAGAGTCTGCATTTAATAGCCTGAAGAGTGCCTTCACTTCAGCCTCGATCCTCCATCACCCTGACATATCTCGGCAGTTCTCACTGGAAGTAGACGCTTCCTCTGTCGGTGCAGGTGCACTTCTGTTCCAGAGGAGCTCCAAAGGAAAGTCTGTAGTATGTGGCTACTACTCTAGACTGTTTTCCTCTGCTGAGCGCAATTACTCCATTGGAGATCGGGAGCTGCTGGCCATCAAATTGGCTCTGGAGGAGTGGAGACATCTTCTGGAGGGCGCTGCTCACCCCATCCTGATCTTCACCGACCACAAGAACCTCACTTACCTTCAGTCCGCTCAAAGACTTAATCCTCGTCAAGCCAGGTGGTCGCTGTTCTTCACCTGTTTTCTGTTTGCGCTCCACTACCGTCCCGCGGACAAGAATGTGAGCGCAGATGCCCTGTCCAGATCGTTTGAGACGGAAGACACGGTGGAGTCCCTCCAGACCATCATAGACCCGTCCTGCATCGTCACTGCTAATCCTCTGCAGGTTAGAGACATCCCTCCTGGGAGGACTTTTGTTCGGTTGGCGGACAGGAGAAGAATTCTCCGCTGTCCGTAAAACCCGAGACCTGATCGCTCGTCACTTTTGGTGGTCCACGCTACATAAGGATGTTCTGGACTTTGTCTCTTCTTGCACGGTGTGTGCCTCTAACAAAGTGACTCACAGCAAGCCTGCCGGCCTGCTTCAACCTCTGCCTGTACCCAATGCCCCCTGGCAGCACATTGCGATGGACTTAGTCACTGACCTTCCCCCCTCAGCAGGATGTAACACTGTCTGGGTGGTGGTGGACCGGTTCTCTAAGATGGCTCATTTTATCCCGCTGACCGGCCTACCTTCTGCTCCTTGTCTGGCAAGTCTCTTCATCCAGCACATCTTCCGCTTGCATGGCTTGCCTCTTCACATTGTGTCCGACCGGGGGGTTCAGTTTACCTCTAAGTTCTGGAGAGCCTTCTGTAAACTCCTGGATGTGAGATTGGACTTTTCCTCTGCCTATCACCCCCAGTCCAATGGGCATGTTGAGAGGATCAACCAGATCATGGAAAATTATCTCCGCCATTTCATCTCTTCACAGGACGATAACTGGGTACAGCTTCTAACATGGGCCAAATTTTCTTACAACAACCACACAAGTGAGTCCACCACTTCCTCTCCGTTTCACATCGTCTACAGTCAACATCCCAGAGTCCCTCTTCCTGTGTCGACTTCATCCCAGGTTCCCGCTGCTGACTCTGCATATGGGGACTTCCTGCAAATCTGGCAACAGACCCGGTCCTCTATTTTGCTGGCAGTAGATCGCATGAAAGCGAAAGGCAGATACTAAGAGAAGAGAGCCGCCTCAGTATCTTCCGGGGACTAAAGTCTGGCTGTCCTCTCGGAACATTCGCTTGAAGATGCCCTCATACAAGTTCGCTCCCAGGTTCCTTGGACCATTCGAGGTCCTGCAGCAGATCAACCCTGTCGCATACAAGCTTCGGCTGCCTCCTACCCTCAGGATTCCCAACTCCTTCCACGTCTCCCTCCTGAAGCCTGCGATCCTAAACCGCTATTCCAAGACTCCCAGCCCTGCGGTTGCTCCCAGCGGCTCCTCTGACATCTTTGAGGTAAAGGAGATCTTGGACACCAAGAGAGTGAGAGGAAAGACCTTGTATTTGGTGGATTGGAGGGGGTTTGGTCCCGAAGAGAGGTCCTGGGAGCCAGAGGAGAACCTCAATGCCCCTACTCTTCTAAAGAAGTTTCTCTCTCGCTCCAGTCCCAAGAAGAGGGGGCGTATGAGGGGGGATACTGTAATGTCCGTGGCTGCGGGCTGTCAGCTCCAGCCTCCCGCTGACAGCCGCAGCCACAAGTCGGCAAGCGCTGGCCCCAGCCTCCTCAGGAGACACCAGCGCTTGCATCCACTCACCTCCGCCGGAGCCCGAAGGGTGCGCGAGCACGCTCGTCCCCACTCTTAAAGGGGCAGAGCGCGCACCGGACATCTTGAACGACCTTTGACCCGTGAGTACCCTGGGCTATAAGAGGGGTCCAGCCCCCTAGTTCGATGCCTGAGCGTTGTTAGTTTTCCCAGTCTGTCTTGCAAATGGTCCCTTAGTGTTTCCCGTTCCTGTTGTTACCCGTACCTTGTTCCCCGTTCCGGTTTCCCGTGCTTTGCCCTAGTATCTAGTCGTGCCACGTCCTGTGTCATCTGCCACGTCCAGAGAAATCTGCCACGTCCTGTGTCATCTGCCACATCCCGTGTCATCTGCCACGTCCGGAGGAATCCGCTACTTTCTGTGTCATCTGCCACGTCCGGAGGAATCCGCCACGTCCGGAGGAATCCGCCACGTCCTGTGTCATCTGCCACATCCGGAGGAATCCGCCACGTCTGGCGCAACTTGCGGCTCCTGTGTCATCCGCCACGTTTGGCGCCATCTGCTGCACCCATCTCATCTGTGCCAGAGCTGCGGCCACCATCTGGACTATTCAGGTACCCTTGTGCGGGACATTGTATTTCTGGGGTGTCCTGCTGTTTGGCCAGCTGCCTCCCCGCTGCGGCGGTACGGCCTAGTGGGTCCACTAACCCGCTTCGTGACAAAAAGGCCAGCGGAGGAGATCAGCACCCTTGCGAGTGAGGTCCGTAAGAGGCTTAGCGATGACCGAGAAGTTAGCAAAAAAACTCCTGTAATAATTAGCGAACCCCAAGAAGCACTGTAACGCCTTCAGGGAGGCAGGTTGGACCCATTCCGCCACAGCCTGGACCTTGGCGGGGTCCATGCAGAATTCATGAGGAGTGAGGATTTGACCCAAAAATTGTATCTCCTGCACCCCAAACACACATTTTTCGGTCTTCGCAAACAGTTTGTTTTCCCGAAGGACCTGGAGCACCTTCCTGACATGCTCAATGTGGGAGGACCAGTCCTTGGAAAACACAAGTATGTCATCAAGGTACACTACAAGAAATACCCCCAGGTAATCTTTTAAAATCTCATTTATGAAATTCTGGAAGACCGCGGGAGCATTACACAACCCAAAGGGCATGACGAGGTATTCGAAATGACCTTCGGGCGTGTTAAACGCAGTCTTCCACTCATCTTCCTCTTTGATGCGGATAAGGTTATACGCCCCCCGTAGATCAAACTTAGAGAACCATTGTGCCCCCTGAACCTGATTAAAGAGATCAGGAATCAAAGGAAGGGGATACTGGTTCCTTACAGTGACCTTATTCAAGTTACGGTAGTCAATGCATGGCCTAAGACCACCATCCTTCTTCCCTACGAAGAAGAAGCCAGCACCTACCGGAGAAGTAGAGGGGCGAATGTAACCCTTGGCCAGGCATCCCTGGATATACTCTCTCATGGCTTCACGTTCGGGACAAGAGAGATTAAATATCCTACCCTTAGGGAGCTTAGCTCCTGGTACCAAATCGATAGCGCAATCGTATTCTCTTTGATGAGGTAACACTTCGGAGGCCTCCTTAGAGAAAACATCAGCGAAGTCCTGAACAAACTCAGGTAGCGTGTTCACCTCCTCAGGGGGAGATATAGAATTAACAGAAAAACATGACGTCAAGCATTCATTACCCCATTTGGTAAGATCCCCAGTATTCCAGTCAAACGTGGGATTATGCAACTGCAACCAGGGAAGGCCTAAAACCAAATCGGACGATAATCCCTGCATCAACAGTACAGAGCACTGCTCCAAATGCAAGGAGCCAACAAGGAGTTCAAAAACAGGGGTATGCTGTGTAAAATAACCATTAGCAAGAGGAGTGGAGTCGATACCCACTACCGGGACAGGTTTAGGCAAATCAATCAAAGGCATAGCTAGAGACATAGCAAATTCCACAGACATGATATTAGCAGACGACCCTGAATCCACGAAGGCACTGCCGGTAGCAGACCTACCACCAAAAGAGACCTGAAAGGGAAGCAAGATTTTATTACGTTTCATATTTACGGGAAATACCTGTGCGCCCAAGTGACCTCCCCGATGTTCACTTAGCAGGTCTTTCAGGGCGTTCGATAGACCCAACCTAAACTGACACCTTAAGGCAGGGTCATTCCACCGAGAAGCTACGCACCACTTCCTAAAGTCAGAGCAATACTCCTCAACAGGTCTCTTACCCTGACGTATGGTCACCAGCTGACTCTCGGCAAAGGCAGTCCTGTCAGTCTCGTCATAAATGAGTCTGAGAGCAGAAAAGAAAAGATCAACGGAGGAAAGTTCAGGAGTCAAGGAGAAGGCCCATTCTTGGGGCCCTTCCTGGAGCCGGGACATAATTATACCCACCCGCTGGCTCTCAGAATCTGAGGAGTGGAGCTTTAAACGAAAATAGAGCCTACAACTCTCCCGAAAGGAGAGAAAAGTCTTCCGGTCCCCTGAGAACCAGTCAGGCAACTTGAGGTGGGGTTCAAGAGGTGAGGTGAGGGGCACTACCATGGTAGCATCAGGCTGGTTGACCCTCTGAGCTAGGGCCTGGACCTTTAGGGAGAGACCCTGCATTTGCTGAACCAGGGTCTCAAGGGGGTCCATAGTAGTGTGAGGGACCAGGGTAGAGTAGGTATATGGGCTTGTGATTATGTAATGATGGGGGTAAGGAAACAGACAAGTGAGCCCTAATCTACCCGCCACTCAGTCCCTGCCTACTTGCAACGACCCGCCCTAGGCGACGGGGTACAACTGGGCGACGGTCCCTACGCTCAATAAGTGCACGACAGACAAACAGACAAGGGTACACAGAAGCAAGGGAAAAGGGGCAGTTGCCCACGGCAACACCGTGAGCAACAAGAGTGGTGAATGAGCCGAGTCAAACCAGGAGTGTACGAGGTTCCAGACGCAGAGCAGGAGAGTAGTGAACAAGCCGAGTCAAACCAGGAGTGTACGAGGTACCAAACGCAGAGCAGGAGAGTAGTCAGCAAGCCAGGGTCAATATGAAGCAGGGTCAAATGGTTTAAGAAGCTGCAGCAGGGCCAGGAAACAAAACGAGAAGAATCACAAGCAAGGAGGAACAGGAAAGGCAGGTATAAATAGACAGAGGGCGGGAGCTAGCTCCGTCTGGCCAGGCTGTGATAGGCTCTCCCACTCCTAAGCCTGCCATCCTGAGTGGTGGAAGATGGAGTCAGTCTCACAGACATAGAAGCAGGTGCAGACTGATTACCTATGGGCGTGGATACAGAAGCTGTGCCTGGCAGATCCTTAACACTCATCTCCTACAAAAAATGAAATAAAAAAAGTGATCAAAACGTCGCGTGTACACCAAAATGGTTTTATTAAAAATTCCAGATTATCCCGCAAAAAATAAGCCCTCATACCACTTAATCGACGGAAAAATAAAAAAATTATGGCTCACGGAATTTGGCGACACAAAATACATTTTCTTTTTTACACTTCGGTTTTTACTTGTAATATAGAAAAAACTATATATATTTGTTATCGCTGTAATAGTATTGACCCACAGAATAAAGTTAACATGTTGTTTTAATTGCTCAGTGAATTCCGTAAAAATGACGCGCAAAAAAACATGGAGGAATCGCTGATTTTTTTCATTTTCTACCCCACAATCATTTTCTTACTGTTTCCTAGTACATTATATGGCACAATAAATGGTGCTACGAAAAACTACAACTCGTCCCGCAAAAATCAAGCCCTCATAGGACTATATCTGTAATAGCCTTGTAATAGTGGGGGGGGTAGGGAAACGGACAAGTGAGCCCTAATCTACCCGCCACTCTGTCCCTGCCTACTTGCAACGACCCGCCCTAGGCGACGGGGTACAACTGGGCGGCGGTCCCTGCGCTCAGTAAGTGCATGACAAACACGACAAACAAACAAGGGAATACAAGCAAGGGAAATGGGCAGTTGCTCGCGGAAACACCGTGAGCAACAGAGTAGTGAACGAGCCGAGTCAAGCCAGGAGAGTGCGAGGTACAAAGCGAAAAGCAGAAGAGTAGTCGGTAAGCCGGGGTCTGTATGGAGCAGGATCAAAAATAGCAGGAGCTGTAGCTGGGCCAGGAAACCTCAAGGAAAGAATTCACAAGCACAGATGGACAGGAAGAGCAGGCTTAAATAGACAGAGGGCGGGAGCTAGCTGAGTCTGGCCAGGTTGCGATAGGCTCTCCCACTCCTAAGCCTGCCAGCCTGAGTGGAGGAAGCTGGTGTCTGTCTCAGGGATGTACACTCAGGTGTTGACTGATTAATTCTGGGAGTTAACCCCGAAGCAGTGCCTGGCAGATCCTTTACAGTACCCCCCCTTTTATGAGGGGCCACCGGACCCTTTCTAAGTGGACCTGGCTTACTGGGGAAACGCAGGTGGAACCTCCTGACCAATACCCCAGCGTGAACATCCCGGGCGGGTACCCAAGTCCTCTCCTCGGGCCCGTATCCTCTCCAATGGACCAGGTACTGGAGGGAGCCTTGGACCATCTTGCTGTCCACGATCCTGGCCACCTCAAATTCCACCCCCTCAGGGGTGAGGACGGGAACAGGAGGTTTCCTCGAGGGGGCCAAGGACGGGGAGCAGCGTTTCAGGAGGGAGGCATGAAACACGTTGTGTATACGAAAAGACGGGGGTAACTCCAGCCGGAAAGAGACAGGACTGAGGACCTCAATGACCTTATACGGCCCAATAAACCGGGGAGCAAACTTTTTGGACGGAACCTTGAGACGCAAGTTCCTGGATGACAACCACACCAGATCCCCGACCACAAACAGGGGGTTAGCAGAACGTCTTCTATCGGCTTGAGCCTTCTGTATGCTCTGGGACACCTCTAGGTTCTTCTGAACCTGGGCCCAGACTGTGCACAGATCCCGATGAACGACCTCCACCTCGGGATTGTTGGAACAACCAGGTGAAACGGAGGAGAACCGTGGATTAAACCCAAAATTACAGAAAAAGGGAGAGACCCCTGACGAGTTACTGACCCGGTTATTAAGGGAAAATTCGGCGAGGGGAATGAAAGAAACCCAATCAAATTGACAGTCAGAGACAAAACATCTTAAGTATTGTTCTAGAGACTGATTAGTCCTCTCCGTTTGGCCATTGGTTTCAGGATGGAAAGCAGAGGAGAAGGACAGATCAATCCCCAACTTATTACAGAAGGCTCTCCAAAACAATGAAACAAATTGTACCCCTCTGTCAGAAACAATATTGACGGGGACCCCATGGAGACGCAGGATGTGTTTGATAAACAAGGTAGCCAACGTCTTGGCGTTGGGTAGTTTCTTGAGGGGCACAAAGTGGCACATTTTACTGAAGCGGTCTACCACCACCCACACCACCGACTTGCCTTGGGATGGAGGCAAATCGGTGATAAAATCCATGGAGATATGTGTCCAAGGTCTCTGGGGAATGGGCAACGAACGCAGTAAGCCCGCTGGTCGGGACCTGGGAGTCTTGGACCTGGCACAAACCTCACAGGCGGCGACGTAGGCCTTAACGTCTTTAGGCAAACCAGGCCACCAATAATTTCTGGTAATGAGGTGTTTGGTACCCAGGATGCCTGGATGGCCAGATAGTGCGGAGTCGTGATTTTCCCTAAGTACCCTTAGCCGGAATTGCAGGGGAACAAACAGCTTGTTCTCAGGAAGGTTCCCAGGAGCTGAACCTTGATCAGCAGCAATTTCAGAGACTAAATCGGACTCGATAGAGGAAATGACTATACCTGGAGGCAAAATACAAACAGGATCTTCCTCCGAAGGAGGGCTGGCCATGAAGCTACGCGACAGTGCATCCGCCTTAATATTTTTAGACCCGGCCCTATAGGTAACCAAAAAATTGAATCTGGTAAAAAACAACGCCCATCGAGCTTGTCTCGGGTTTAGCCTCCGGGCAGATTCTAGGAAAACCAGATTCTTGTGGTCGGTAAGGACCGTTACCTGGTGCCTAGCCCCCTCCAGGAAGTGGCGCCACTCTTCAAATGCCCATTTAATGGCTAAAAGTTCGCGGTTGCCAATATCATAGTTACACTCCGTGGGCGAAAACTTCCTAGAAAAGTAAGCACAGGGGCGGAGATGGGTGAGGGAGCTGGTACCCTGGGACAAGACGGCCCCCACTCCCACCTCGGACGCGTCAACCTCCACAATAAATGGCTCCCTTTGGTTGGGCTGAACCAGCACGGGGGCCGAGATAAAGCACTTCTTGAGGGTCTCAAAAGCCTGGACGGCCTCAGGGGGCCAATGGAGGACATCAGCACCCTTGCGAGTGAGGTCCGTAAGAGGCTTAGCGACGACCGAGAAGTTAGCAATAAATCTCCTGTAATAGTTAGCGAACCCCAAAAAACACTGTAGCGCTTTCAGGGAGGCAGGTTGGACCCATTCAGCCACAGCCTGAACCTTGGCAGGGTCCATGCGGAATTCATGAGGAGTGAGGATTTGACCTAAAAATGGTATCTCCTGTACCCCAAATACACATTTTTCGATTTTGGCAAACAGTTTGTTTTCTCGAAGGACCTGGAGCACTTTCCTGACATGCTCTATGTGGGAGGACCAGTCCCTGGAAAACACCAATATGTCATCAAGGTACACTACAAGAAATATCCCCAGGTAATTTCTCAAAATCTCATTTATGAAGTTCTGGAAGACCGCAGGGGCATTGCACAACCCAAAGGGCATGACGAGGTATTCGAAATGGCCTTCGGGCGTGTTAAACGCAGTCTTCCACTCATCCCCCTCTTTGATGCGAATAAGGTTATACGCCCCCCGTAGATCCAATTTAGAGAACCATTGGGCCCCCTGAACCTGATTAAAGAGATCAGGAATCAAAGGAAGGGGATACTGGTTCCTTACCGTGACCTTATTCAGGCCACGGTAGTCAATGCATGGCCTAAGACCCCCATCCTTCTTCCCTACGAAGAAGAAGCCAGCACCTACCGGAGAAGAAGAGGGACGAATGTAACCCTTGGCCAGGGATTCCTGGATATACTCCCTCATGGCTTCACGTTCGGGACAAGAAAGGTTAAATATCCTACCCTTAGGAAGCTTAGCTCCTGGTACCAATTCGATAGCGCAATCGTATTCTCTATGAGGCGGTAATATTTCGGAGGCCTCTTTAGAGAAAACATCAGCGAAGTCCTGAACAAACTCGGGTAGCGTATTCACCTCCTTAGGGGGAGAAATAGAATTAACAGAAAAACATGACGTACAACATTCATTACCCCATTTGGTTAGCTCCCCAGTATTCCAGTCAAACGTAGGATTATGCAACTGCAACCAGGGAAGACCTAGAACCAAATCGTACGATAATCCCTGCATCAATAGTACAGAGCATTGCTCCAAATGCATGGAGCCAACAAGGAGTTCAAAAACAGGGGTATGCTGTGTAAAATAACCATTAGCAAGAGGAGTGGAGTCGATACCCACTACCGGAACAGGTTTAGGCAAATCAATCAGAGGCATAGCGAGAGACATAGCAAATTCCACAGACATGATATTAGTAGAGGACCCTGAATCCACGAAGGCACTGCCGGTAGCAGACCTACCACCAAAAGAGACCTGAAAGGGAAGCAATATCTTAGTACGTTTCATATTTAAGGGAAATACCTGTGCGCCCAAGTGACCTCCCCGATGATCACTTAGACGCGGGAGCTCTCTGACAGCATTCTTACGCTTGGGACAGTTGTTTACTTGATGCTTGACATCCCCACAGTAGAAGCAGAGACCATTCTTCCTGCGGAATTCTCTACGTTGTTGAGGGGACACGGAGGCCCCGAGTTGCATAGGTATTTCTGAGTCTTTAGGGGAGAAACGAAGCAACGGGACTTCGGGAGGCATCATGGGGGAGTCGGAGGAAAAAACACATAAACGTTCACGTTGTCGTTCCCTGAGACGTCGGTCAAGTCGTACCACTAAAGCCATAACCTGGTCTAAGGAGTCAGAAGAGGGATAACTAACTAGCAGGTCTTTCAGGGCATTCGACAGACCCAACCTAAACTGGCACCTTAAGGCAGGGTCATTCCACCGAGAAGCTACGCACCACTTCCTAAAGTCAGAGCAATACTCCTCAACAGGTCTCTTACCCTGACGTAAGGTCACCAGCTGACTCTCGGCAAAGGCAGTTCTGTCAGTCTCGTCATAAATAAGTCCGAGGGCAGAAAAGAAACAATCAACGGAGGAAAGTTCAGGGGCGCCAGGAGCCAAGGAGAAGGCCCACTCTTGGGGCCCTTCCTGGAGCCGGGACATAATTATACCCACCCGCTGGCTCTCAGAACCTGAGGAGTGAGGCTTTAAGCGAAAGTAAAGCCTACAACTCTCCCGAAAGGAGAGAAAAGCCCTCCGGTCACCTGAGAACCGGTCGGGCAACTTGAGGTGGGGTTCAAGGGGTGCGGTGAGGGGAACTACCAAGGTAGCATCAGGCTGGTTGACCCTCTGAGCCAGGGCCTGGACCTGTAGGGAGAGACCCTGCATTTGCTGAGCCAGGGTTTCACGGGGTTCCATAATGGTGTCAGGGACCAGGGTAGACTAGGTATAGGGCTTGTGAATTTGTAATAGCCTTGTAATAGTGGGGGGGGTAGGGAAACGGACAAGTGAGCCCTAATCTACCCGCCACTCTGTCCCTGCCTACTTGCAACGACCCGCCCTAGGCGACGGGGTACAACTGGGCGGCGGTCCCTGCGCTCAGTAAGTGCATGACAAACACGACAAACAAACAAGGGAATACAAGCAAGGGAAATGGGCAGTTGCTCGCGGAAACACCGTGAGCAACAGAGTAGTGAACGAGCCGAGTCAAGCCAGGAGAGTGCGAGGTACAAAGCGAAAAGCAGAAGAGTAGTCGGTAAGCCGGGGTCTGTATGGAGCAGGATCAAAAATAGCAGGAGCTGTAGCTGGGCCAGGAAACCTCAAGGAAAGAATTCACAAGCACAGATGGACAGGAAGAGCAGGCTTAAATAGACAGAGGGCGGGAGCTAGCTGAGTCTGGCCAGGTTGCGATAGGCTCTCCCACTCCTAAGCCTGCCAGCCTGAGTGGAGGAAGCTGGTGTCTGTCTCAGGGATGTACACTCAGGTGTTGACTGATTAATTCTGGGAGTTAACCCCGAAGCAGTGCCTGGCAGATCCTTTACAATATCGATGGAAAAATAAAGAAGTTATGTAATTTGCAAGGTGGGGAGGAAAAAATGAAAATCTGAAAAAGGGCTGCGGGGGTTAAAGATAAAATTCAGGTAAAATGGTACACATATATCAATATATATCATATATCAATAATTCATATAAACATATGTGGGGCATACAGGCCACAAACAGCAGGCATACATTTACAATGTGCTTATCTCCTTCCTGACATATTACGTATACTTACGTCATAGCCAAGTTGGGGAATTATGGAGCGGGCTCACGGGCTGAGACCGCTCCATACAACGTGGATGTCAGTTTTATGATACAGCCAACACTACACTGTAACGATCGGGAACGCCCTCGAGCGTGATCCTGCTCATGATCCCCTTAGCTGCCCCAGTCAATATTGACATTAGTATTGCAGTATATAGTGCAACCGATCCATCGAGCGCTGGTTCAAGTCCCCAAGGGGGACTAGTAAAAATCAGTTCGAACTATAACAATATAACATTATTTAACACGCATGGTGAACGCCGTAAAAATAAATTAAAAACCGCCAGAATCACTGTTTTTTGGTTACCTCCTCTCCCACAAAAAAAATTGGATAAAAAGTGACCAAAGACTTGCATGTACCCCAAAATGGTATCATTTAAAAACTACAGCTCGTCCCACAAAAAAGAAGTCATAATACCGCTCAATCAATGGAGATATAAAAAAAGTTATGGCTCTCAGAATGTGGCAACATAATTTTGTTTTTTACAATTAGTTTTTTCTTTTTTTAAACGTAGTAAAATATAAAAAATATATATATATTTGGGATCGCCGTAATTGTATTGACCCGCAGAATAAAGTTAACATCCTTTCAGTTCGTTTCAATTGCACATTTAACACCGTAAAAATAAAGCGCAAAAAACTATGGAGGAATTGAATTAATTTTCCATCCCACAAATATTTTTTTTTACCATTTCTTATACATTATATGGTACAATAAATGATGCTGTGAAAAACTACAACTCCTCCTGCAAAAAACAAGCCCTCATAGGGCTATATCGACGAAAAATAAAAAAGCTATGACTTTTGGAAGGTGGGAGGTGAAAATGAAAATCTGAAAAATGGCTGTAGCTGTTAGTGTTGTTACTTTAGTTAGATTGTGTTTGTCTATAATTGTGACGTAGAGAATTCAAAGGGGTTCACTTACTCTTTTTTTGCACCTATAGATACTTTCAATGGCCAACTTATTAGATACACCTCTACAACTTTTTGGAAACATTTAATAAATTAATCACATGAAAGGCAGTTCTTCATAAAAGCATGCACACATTACCAAAAAGGATTTTGTTCAGAGCTAAAACGGGGAAGAAATGTCATCTGAGTGACTTGGACGTTGGAATGATGGCTTCTGCCAGATTTCAGTAAATCAGAAACTTTTATAGAAAAGTTTATAGAGAAAAATATGCAAAACAAAATTCATTCAATGAGCGCAACTTCTGTGGTCAAAAATATCTTATTAATGAGAGGTCAGAGGAGAATGGCCATACTGATCCAAGGTGAGAGAAAGGCGGTAGTAACACAATTAATCATGTGTACAGCAGTGGTATGCAGAAGAGCGTTTCTGAATGCACAGCATGTCAAAACTTGAAGTGGAAGGAATACAGCAGCAGAAGACCACACCAAATTTCACTCATATCAGTAAAGAACAGGAAAATGACTTTCTGCTGAGCATCATTGCATGCCAACCTTGCCGTGCAACCCCTTATGGTCATACTATACCCATCTTGTAATGGCTTCCAGCAGGATAATGCGAAAAGTGCAAGGTCATACCTTACTAACATGATAATGCCTTCAGTGTACTCAAGTCATCTGTACGGTCAACAGAGCACCTATAAGATGCAGAATAGAAGATTTACAGAATGAATGTGCAGCTACCAAATCGGCAGCGATTCTGTGATGTAATGTCAAAATTAGCCTTATCTCTAAAGGAATATTTTCAATGTCTTGTTGAGTCCATACCACAAATAAGTTAGGCTGTTCTGGGGCACTTCAGGGTCCTACTCAGTATTAGAATGGTGTTCGTAATGAAGTTGCCACTTAATCACAGAGAGAACGAGAGGTATATAAAGACAGCAAAGCTGTGAAATGTTATATGAATATGTATGATTGTAAAGGGATTTACTCCTTTTTACCCCCAAAGAAAAAAAGGATGCAACATACTGTAGCCAGCAGCGATCAGAATCACAATGTAAATTATAGATACGTACTATATTTTTTATTTTATGTAGGTTTGTGTAAAAAAGAAAAAGTAATCCGAACCTCCTACTCCCGTCTCCAAGACTTTTCCTGTGTGGCACCAGTTCTCTGGATTGTGCTACCTCGGGCAATCTGATGAATTCCCAACATCCACAGTTTTTAAGCATGGCCTAATAACACATATCTTTAGACAGGCCTATAACATTCCCTAATCTAACTCCTTTCCTCTCCCCCTTCTACCTCTATTAACCCTTTCAGGACCAGACTAATTTTTTTTTCATGCATTTGTTTTTTCCTCCCCGCGTTCAAAAAGTTATAACTTTTATTTTTTCATTTACACAGCCACATGAGAGCTTAATTTTTACGGGACAAGTTGTACTTTCTAATGGTACTACTTAATATTATGTGAGATGTACTGGGAAGCTGGAAAATAATTCAGAATTGGTGGAATTGGAAAAAAACAGCATTTTCTTATGGGTTTCTTTTTTACGGTGTTCAATGTACGGTAAAAATAACACATTATCTTTATTCCGCGGGTCAGTACGATCACGGTGCCAAATCTATATAGTTTTTGTTATGTTTTAGTACCTTTAAAAAAAATGTCAAAGTTTGAAACAAAATTTTTTTTGCATCGCCCGCGTATCTTTTTTTATATTTCTGTGTACAGAGCTGTGTAAGGCGTATTTTTGTACATGCATAGATGTAGTTTTTATTAATACCATTTTGGGGAATGTCGGGCATTTCAAACACTTTTTATAAAAATTTTTTGTGGGGTTGAAGTGTCAAATAAACTGCGATTCGGCCATTTTGACCTTTTTTTCTCGCTACGACGTTTACCGTATTGGATAAATATTTTATATATTTTTATAGTTCGGGCATTTTCGGACACAGGGATACATAATGTGTTTATGTTTATTATCGTTTATTTTTATATGTGATCTTGGGAAAGGGGGGTGATTTTGAATTTTTATATTTTTTAAATATTAGATCGCTTATGCCATGAACTGCAATATCACAGTATTGCAGTCTATGGCAAAATCAGTGCATCGTTATTAGGCAGGTCTCAATAGCAATCTTCCTATAGCAGGGCTGGGAGCGTTCACAAGGCTCCCAGCTGCTATAGGTGCACACCGGCTTCCGCTGTCTTGCCGTTTGGGAGCCTGTGACTGGCCCTGAAGCAAAAGGGGCAGTAAAAACCCCTCAGATGGCGGTGGTCACATGGGGATTAAATGCTTGAGATCAGAAATTTTTCTGATCGCATGCATTGCCGCTGGGTCCCTGCTGTGCAACACAGCAAAGACCCGGAGGCTATGGCGCCTGCTCTGCTAATGAGCAGGCGCCATATTTAAAGACCTTTTCCCGATGTATATCTACAGATCAGCGTCAGGAAAGGGTTAAATTAGTCACCAGATCCTGACACCTTCATTCAGCAGTATCCCCCACACTCCTTGCACCCTAATGCACTTCATGTCTGTCATACACAGATACTGGCTGGTGATCGGCTCATGCAGCTTTATTTGTACTACCCCATGTGTATAAAACGTGGCTGGACTATTGTACTGAACAAGCATTTTTTTACGTTTTGTGTCCCGCTCTATTTCCTCATAGATTGTAAGCTCTTGCAATCAGGATCCTCACTCCTCTTGTGTGAATTGGTAATTAGTTTTCTCACTATGTAATGTCTGATATTGTCTGTACACGTTCCCTCTGAATTGTAAAGTGCTGCGGAATATGTTGGTGCTATGTAAGAGATTATTATTAACATCACACATTTCTGTGGGCATTTGAGGAGCTTTTGCTGTGTAATATAAGCGTATATTTGCGTTTTGTAATGTGATATCTTTTCCCTTCACCTCCCCCTTGAGGGGAATGCTAGTTTGTTTTTATAATACACTAGAACCCTGGACACTATTTGATCTTTGACCTCTCTTAAATACAGGGGATTTTCCTCATTTTAACTCTTTTGTTTCCGTTTCATTGAATTCTTGTACTATATTCGAAATAATATTTGATAATATATAGTAATTAACTTATTATGAATAAATAGTGTGCACTGTAATATCGCATAAAGCACTGCAGACTTTAACAGAGCTGAAGAATATCAGCGTAAGGAACCACAGAATATAAAGACCTAAAGAATGCAGCATTTTGTTTACTGCTGCATTTGAGCAGGAGTCCTTTTCATAGGATGGACTGGCCTTCCAATTTGACAGTATTGTAAAGGAATCTCTATAGAAATTGCTGTATACTCTTTGCAATCATTTGCAATCATCATAACCGTTCTAATCTGTTCTTCACATATTAAAACATATAAAACCAGCCTCCGGTTTTATTTTGTTTTAATACGTTACATTTTTAATTTCATAATTATTATCATCCTAGTAAAATATATCTGTATGTAAAGAACTAGCTCAGATAATTCAGAATAATCTGAATAATCATATTACAATAATGAATTTACCTTAATGACTATCTAGGACTTTGCACTGTGTCCACCTTCGCAACTACATTTTTATTATTGTCCCAATGCATCTTACCTCTCAAGTTTTCTTTAACCCCTTCCCTCTTTAGCCACTTTTGACCTTCCTGACAGAGCCTCATTTTTCAAATCTGACATGTGTCACTTTATGTGGTAATAACTCCGGAATGCTTTCACCTATCCAAGCGATTCTGAGATTGTTTTCTCGTGACACATTGGACTTTATGTTACTGGCAAAATTTGCTCGATATGTTCAGTATTTAATTGTGAAAAACACCAAAATTTAGCGAAAAATTGCAAAAATTAGCATTTTTCTCAATTTAAATGTATCTGCTTGTAAGACAGGCAGTTATAATACACAAAATTGTTGCTAATTAACATACCCCATATGTCTACTTTAGATTGGCATCGTTTTTTGAACATCCTTTTATTTTTCTATGACCTCACAAGGCTTAGAACTTTAGCAGCAATTTCTCACATTTTCAAGAAAATTTCAAAAGGCTATTTTTACAGGGGCCAGTTCAGTTGTGAAGTGGTTTTGAGGGCCTTATATATTAGAAACCCCAAAAAAGTCACCCCATTTTAAAAACTTCACCCCTCAAAGTATTCAAAACAGCATTTAGAAAATGTCTTAACCCTTTAAACATTTCACAGGAATTAAAGCAAAGTAGAGGTGAAATTTACAAATTTCATATTTTTCTGCAGAAATACATTTTTAATACAATTTTTTTTATAACACAGAAGGTTTTACCAGAGAAATGCAACTCAATATTTGTTGCCCAGTTTTTGCAGTTTTAGGAAATATCCCACATGTGGCCGTAGCGTGCTACTGGACTGAAACACCGGCCTCAGAAGCAAAGGAGCACCTAGTGGATTTTGGGGCCTTATTTTTGTTAGAATATATTTTAGGCACCATGTCAGGTTTGAAGGGCTCTTGTGGTGCCAAAACAGTCAAAATCCCCCAAAAGTGACCCCATCTGGGAAACTAGACACCTCAAGGAAATTATCTAGGGGTGTAGTGAGCATTTTCACCGCACAGGTTTTTTACAGAAATTATTGGAAGTAGGCCGTGAAAATTAAAATCAACATTTCTTCAAAGAAAATGTAGGTTTAGCGATTTTTTTTCTCATTTCCACAAGGACTAGAGGAGAAAAAGCACCGCAAAATTTGTAAAGCAATTTCTCCCGAGTAAAACAATACCTCACATGTGGTAATAAACGGTTGTTTGGAGACACGGCGTGGCTGAGAAGGGAAAGAGCGCCATTTGGCTTTTGGAGTTCACATTTAGCAGGAATGGTTTGCGGAGGCCATGTCACATTTACAAAGCCCCTGAGGGGACAAAACAGTGAAAACCCCAAACAAGTGACCCCATTTTGGAAACTATAACCCTTGAGGAAATTATCTAGGGGTATAGTGAGCATTTTGACCCCACAGGTTTTTTGCAGAAATTTTTGCAAGTAGGCTGTGAAAATGAAAATCTACATTTTTTCAAATAAAATGTAGGTTTAGCTAATTTTTTTTCATTTCCACAAGGACTAAAGGAGAAAAATCACCATAAAATTTGTAAAGAAATTTCTCCCGAGTAAAACAGTACCCCACATGTGGTAATAAACGGCTGTTTGGACACACGGCGAGGCTGAGAAGGGAAAGAGCGCCATTTGGCTTTTGGAACTCAAATTTAGCAGGAATGGTTTGCGGAGGCCATGTTACATTTACAAAGCCCCTGAGGGGACAAAACAGTGGAAACCCCCCACAAGTGACCCCATTTTGGAAACAACACCCATTGAGGAAATTATCTAGGGGTATAGTGAGCGATTTGACACCACAGTTTTTTTGCAGAAATTATTGGAAGTAGGCCCTGAAAATAATAATCTACATTTTTTCAAAGAAAATGTAGGTTTAGCTAATTTTTTCTCATTTCCAGAAGGACTGAAGGAGAAAAAGCACCACAAAATTTGTAAAGCAATTTCTCCCGAGTAAAACAATACCCCACATGTGGTAATAAACGGCTGTTTGGACACACGGCAGGGCTTAGAAGGGAAAGAGCACTATTTGACTTTTTGAGATCACATTTAGCAGGAATGATTTGCGGAGGCCAGGTCACATTTGCAAAGCCCCTGAGGGGACAAAACAATGAAAACGCCCAAAAAGGGACTCCATTTAGGAAACTACACCTCTTGAAGAATGCATCTAGGGGTGTAGTGAGCATTTTGACCCCACAGATGTTTCATAGAATTTATTAGAATTAGGCAGTGAAAATAAAAACAGTCCTTTTTCTTCAATAAGACGTAGCTTTAGCGCAAATTTTTTCATTTTCTCAACAAATAAAGGAAAAAAAGAACCCAACATTTGTAAAGCTATTTCTCCCGAGTACGGCAATACCCCATATGTGGTCATAAACTGCTGTTTGGGCAAACGGCAGGGCTCAGAAGGGAAGGACCGCCATTTGGAGTGCAGATGTTGCTGGATTGGTTTCTGGGCACCTGTGGGCCCAAAACAGTGGAAACCCCCCAGAAGTGACCCCATTTTGTAAACTACACCCCTCAATGCATTTACCAAGGGGTGTAGTAAGCATTTTAACCCTGCAGGTGTTTTGTAGAAATTAGTGTGCGCTCAATGTTGCAGAGTGAAAATGGGATTTTTTTCCATAGATATGCCAATATGTGGTGCCCGGCTTGTGCCACCATAACAAGACAGCTCTCTAATTATTATGCGGTGTTTCCCGGTTTTAGAAACACCCTACATGTGGCCCTAATCTTTTGTCTGGACATATGACAGGGCTCAGAAGTGAAGAGTACCATGCGGAGTGGAGGCCTAATTTGGCGATTTACAAAGTATTGGTTCACAACTGCAGAGGCTCAGATGTGAAATAATAAAAAGAAACCCCTGATAAGTGACCCCATTATGGAACTGCACCCCTCAAGGCATTTATTAAGGGGTGTAGTGAGCATTTTCACCCCACAGGTCTTTTCCATAAATGAATGCGCTGCGGATGGTGCAAATTAAAAATTTATATTTTTCCCTAGATATGCCATTCAGTGGCAAATATGTCATGCCCAGCTTATGACGCTGGAGACACACACCACAAAAATTGTTAAAAGGGTTCTCACGGGTATGACGGTGCCATATATGTTGAAGGAAACTGCTGTTTGGGCACGCTGTAGGGTTCAGGGCCGAGGGAGCACCATTTGGCTTTTGGAGAGCGGATTTTGCTTGGTACTATATTTGTTTGAGTATTGCTGGTGTTTTATAATGTGGGGGTACATGTAAGCGGGGCGGAGTATATAAGGGGCATAGTCAGGTGGTATAAAAAAATAAAAATAATCCATAGATGTGTGTTACGCTGTGAAGCAATCCTTTCTGCACAGGCCGGTGTCGCACTGATAAATGGTGTCATTTCTTATCCCCCTTTTGGTCCACACTCCGCGCCTTTGTAGTTTGGGGAATTTTGCTGGGAAAGTATTATCCTGGTATAATACGGGCACCGTCGCTTCCATCGGATATGATTGGGCCCTCCCTTCCTGGTTCCCTAATTTTAGGTCCTTGATAAATCGCCTCTTGAAACAGAAGAAATGTTCTCCTCGGGCACAACTGCATATTTTTTTATTTCCTGACTTATTGGAGCCATAACTAATTTTATTTTTCATAGACGTAGCGGTATGAGGGCTGGTTTGTTGCGGGACGAGCTGTAGTTATTATTGGTACCATTTTGGGGTACATGTGACTTTTTGATCACCTTTTATCCTATTTTTTGGGATGCCAGGTAAACCAAAAAACGCAATTCTGGCACAGCTTTTTTTGGTTTTTTTTTATACAGAGTTCACCACGCATTATAAACTACATGTTACCTTTATTCTGCGGGTCAGTACGATTCCGGCGATACCTCATTTATAGAACTTTTTTATGTTTTACAACTTTTTGCACAATAAAATTACTTTTGTAAAAAGAATGTATTTTTTCTGTCGCCAAGTTGTGAGAACCATAACGTTCTAATTTTTTTGTCGACGGAGTTGTATGAGGGCTTGTTTTTTGCGGGACGAGCTATAGTTTTTATAGGTACCATTTTTGGATACGTGCGACTTTTTGATCACTTTTTATTGTAATATTTGTAGGGCAAAGTGACTAAAAAACAGAAACTCTGGTAACGTTTTTTACGGGTTTTTTTTACGCTGTTCACCGCGTGCAATAAATAATATAATATTTTGATACCTCCGGTCGTTACGGTCGTGGCGATACCAAATACATATGGTTTATTATTATTTTTCAATAATAAAGGACTTGATAAGAGTAAAAGGGGGATTGTGTGTTATTTGATTACTTGAAACTTTTATTGTTTTCAAACTTTTATTTTTTGCACTTTTTTTTACACTTTTTTATACTTTTTTTACACTTTTTCTCAAGTCCCACTAGGGGACTTGAAGGTCCAACGGTCAGATTTTTTTTTTTCTAATACATTGCACTACCTATGTAGTGCAATGTATTAGATCTGTCAGTCATTCACTGACAGCAAGCCGTTTAGGCTTCGCCTCCCGGCGGGGCCTAAATCGGCTTCCGTAATGGCAGAGCAGGAGACCATTGTGTCTCCTGTTGCCATAACAGCAGTCGCCAGTCCCGATTGCCTGTCAGGGCTGGCGATCTGCTTGTAACCGCTACGATGCAGCAATCGCTTTCGATTGCTGCATCGAAGGGGTTAATGGCAGGGATCGGAGCTAGCTCCGGTTCCTGCCGTTACAGGTGGATGTCAGCTGTACAGTACAGCTGACTTCCACCGCTGATGACGCCGGATCAGCTCCTGACCCGGCGCCATCTTGCCGGCAGCTACGGAAGCCGATCAGGCTCCGCCGCCGGGCGGATCTTGACCGGCTTCGGTGCTAGGCAGACCGGGAGGCCAGTATTAGGCCTCCGGTTGCCATTGCAGCCACCGGAACCCCGGCAATTTCATTACTGGGGTTCCGATGAGCTGCAAACACCTTAAGTGCAGCGATCGCGTTTGAGCGCTGCACTTAAGGGGTTAATGGCGGGGATCGAAGCTAATTTCGGTCCCCGCCGTTACAGTCGGATGTCAGCTGTAAGATACAGCTGAGATCCGGTGATGATGGGACCGGCTCAGCTTCTGAGCCGGTGCCAAACGTTTGACGTACATGTACGGCAAGATGCGGGAAGTCAGTACTTTCCATGACGTACATGTACGTCAAATGTCGGGAAGGGGTTAAAAGAAAGGTTTTGAGACTATGCTACTGCTACAGTATGTTACTCTTTGGTACACTACAACCCAACTACCTGCTTTAACTTGTATACCCTGTGTTTACCTGTTTTGCTAGCACTTAACACCTTTCTCTATTAAACTAAGTTGACACTCGCGTTGTCTCCCGTTTAGGTCTCTTCTGTCAGAAGCATCGCTTCCGTTTGAATTACCATTGATTTCAATGGTAATTCTTTTGTTTCAGTGGGATTCGGTTTGCCTCAATTCCGCTAGGTTTCCGGTTTTTTTTCCGGAAGCAAAATTGCAATCTGCAGCACTTTTGTTTCCGTGAAAAAACGGAAACCTAGCGGAACGGAGGCAAGTGGAATCGAACTGAAACAGAAGAATTACGATTGTAATCAATAATTCAAACAGAAGCGATACTTTTCGTTTGGACTTTCGGTCATCTCTTCCTCTGATGGAAGAGACCTAAACGGGAGACAACGCTAGTGTGAACTTAGCCTTACTTACAGTACTGTGAAAAAGTTTTAGGTAGTTGTGGAAAAATGTTGCAAAGTAAGAATGCTTTCAAAAATAGAAGCATTAATAGTTGTTTTTTTTTTTTTTGTCAATTAGCAAAATACAAAGTGAATGAACAGAAAAGAAAACTAAAGCAAATCGATATTTGGTGTGACCACCTTTTGCCTTCAAGACAGCATCAATTCTTCTAGGTACACTTGCACACAGTTTTTGAGGAATTCGGCAGGGAGGTTGTTCCAAACATCTTGGAGACACAACGCACAGTGTCACGGTTTGTGAGTATGTGGACCCACTAGGCCGCACCGCCGTAGCGGGGAGGCAGCTGGCCAAACAACAGGGAACCCCAGCAATACAAAGTCCCGCACAAGGGTACCTGGATAGTCCAGACAGTGGCTGCAGCTCTGGCACGGATGGAGGTGGGTGCAGCAGGTAACGCCAGACGTGGCAGATGACAGCAGGTGCCGCAGGTTGCGCCAGACGTGGCGAATCCCTCTGGACGTGGCAGATGACACAGGACGTGGCGGATGACACAGGCTCCAACTAGTAGGCACAGGAACAAGTACACAGCTTGGGATACAGGAACAGGTAACAGGGCACGGGTAACAACTGGAATGGGTAACAACTGGAACGGGAAACACTAAGCAAGCAGCCGATGGGTAATGGCGTTCACCGACAGGAGGAGTTGGTCTTGCCGTGACTGCAGGTCTTGCATCTCGGCCAGCACGGCTTGTGTCGTCAAGGTCTCAGGTTGACCAGCGGGTACATGGCCTGAGCGTACTGTCACGGTTTGTGGGTATGTGAATCCACTAGGCCGCACCGCCGTAGCGTGGAGGCAGCTGGCCAAACAGGGAACCCCAGCAATACAAATTCCCGCACAAGGGTACCTGGATAGTCCAGACAGTGGCTGCAGCTCCGGCACGGATGGAGGTGGGTGCAGCAGGTAACGCCAGATGTGGCGGATGACAACAGGTGCCGCAGGTTGCGCCAGACGTGGCGAATCCCTCTGGACGTGGCAGATGACACAGGACGTGGCAGATGACACAGGACGTGGCAAACAACAGCAGGTGCAGTAGACACGACTCCAACTAGTAGGCACAAGAACAAGTACACAGCACGGGATACAGGAACAGGTAACAGGGCACAGGTAACAACTGGAACGGGAAACACTAAGGGACCATTTGCAAGATAGACTAGGGATAACTAACAATGCTCAGGCAAGGATCAGATGGGCTGGGGCCCTCTTATAGTCCAGGAAATCATGTGTGTTGACGATGATTTCTTACATGTACGCGCGCTGACCCTTTAAGAGTGGGCACGAGCGTGCGCGCGCACCCTACGGGACACAGCGGACGGGAGCATAAGTGAGCGCTGGCGTCTCCTAGGAAGGAGATGGGGACCTGCGCTCACAGATCCATGGCTGCGGGCGTCAGGAGGCGAGTAGACCCGACGGTCTGCGGCCATGGACGCTACACACAGATCTTTTGTGGATGTAGACTTCCTCAAATCCTTCTGTCTCTTCATGTCCCAATCTCAATGATATTGAGATCAGGGCTCTGTGGGGGCCGTATCATCACTTCCAGGGCTCCTTGTTTTTTCTTTTTACGCTGAAGATAGTTCTTCATGACATTGGCTGTATGTTTGGGGTCGTAGTCCTGCTGTAGAATAAATTTAGAGCCAATCGGACGCCCCCCTGATGGTATTGCATTATAGATAAGTAGCTGCCTGTATATCTCTGCGTTGAGGACACACCATTATGGTATGTTTACACGGCCGTTTTTCAGGCCGTAAACGGCCAAAAATACGGAATCTGGTAGCGCCTCCAAACATCTGCCCATTGATTTCAATGGGAAAACGGCGTTCTGTTCCAACGGAGCATTTTTCGCAGTGTTTTTTTATGCGTAAAAAAACGGCCACGAAAAAGAAGGGCAGGACACTTCTTGGGACGTTTTTGGAGCCGTTTTCCATAGACTCTATTGAGAAAAGCTCCAAAAACGGCCGTAAAAAACATCCACGACAAACGCAGCGAGAATCGCGAGTGGCACAAAAAACGTCTGAAAATCAGGAGATGTTTTCTATTGAAAACAGCTCCGGATTTTGAAACGTTTTTGACTCTGCGTGTGAACATACCCTTACTCCTGACCAAATCCTCAACTCCATTTGCTGAAATGCAGCCCAAAACTTGCAAGGAACCTCCACCATGCTACACATTTGCCTGCATACATTCATTATTGTACCTCTCTTCGGCGAACAAACTGCTTTCTGTTACAGCCAAATATTTCACATTTTGACACATTAGTCCAGAGCACTTGCTGCATTTTTCTGCACCCTAGATTCTATGTTTTCATGGATAGTTAAGTCGCTTGGCCTTGCTTCTACGTCAAAGGTATGGTTTTTTGGCCGCAGTTCTTCCCTGAATACCAATTCTGGCCAGACTTCTCCGAACAGTAGATGGGTGTACCTGGGTCCCACTGTTTTCTGCCAGTTCTGAGCTGATGTCACTGCTGGACATCTGATTTAGAAGGGAAGTAAGCATGTGTTGTCTTTCATCTGCTGCACTAAGTTTCCTTGGCTGACCACTGCGTCTCCACTGCTCAACATTTTCCTTTTCTTTGTGCTTCCTCAAAAGAGCTTGAACAGCACATCCTGAAACTCCAGCCTGCTTTAAAATATTGCCTGGGAGAGACCTTGCTGATGCAGTATTACTACCTTGTGTCTTGTTGCTGTTCGCAGTCTTGCTATGATGAACCTGTGACATGAAACGGTCTTCCACAACCTCACATTTGTAGCAGAGTTTGGCTGTTCCTCACCCACTCTTAAGCCTCCTACACAGCTGTTTCTATTACAGTTAATGACTGTGTTTGAACCTACATAGGAACATGATCATTATCACCTGTTTGGTATAATTGGTTGATCGTACACCTGACTATAATCCTACAAAATCCATGACTTTGTGCAAGTGTACCTAGAAGAATTTATGCTGTTTTGAAAGCAAATGATGGTCACTCCAAATATAGATTTGATTTAGATTTCTCTTCTGTTTATTCATTGTATTTTGTTAATTGATAATACATTTGTACTGTATATTGTGTGCTATAGCGCTGTTCTTGAATTTTATCTGTAATCTGCTTCTAATTAATTAATATGGGCATCAACTCTAAATTCACATTCATATGTCTTGAATTAGTCATTTTCTGATGATTTATTAAATTGATTAAATCATAAGATTTATCAAGACCGGCGTACCATACGAACATTGCAGCGTGTCACAGATTTATCAACAGGGCACATGGCGTTGTTTTCCCATACTTTTCTAGTCAGAACAGTGTTAGAAATTTTTCATAAATAATGTGCAACTATGATGCTCAGCTTACTTTTACCGACACATTCCTATGTTTCGGAAAAAGTGCCGTTGGGGCTTTAATTATGGCGTTCAGCACAAACTCCATATTTTTCTATGTATTTACACCAGAAAACTGGCATAATTACATTAATAGATCTGCCTCGTTATGCTAAAACGCCATTCAAGTTTCCATTTTTGTATTCACTGTTGTTATCTGAAAAACAAAATATAACTTGAAAAAGTATCCCTATCTGTTATCCACTCCTGACAAAGCTGCTGCAAAATGCGTGTTGTTTTTTGCACAGCACACAGAGCAATCCTTAGGTAATCTATTCATTTGCACTATGTTCCACAAAAATTCCCATGTATGTGTTAAATTCATTGTGACATTCCTTTTGTGATTTATAGATTCCTGTACTGAATGACAATCTATGTACTTCTGTGCAGTGGATGCAGGGCTGCTGTTTTTTGTTTTTTATTTGTGTGTAACACCTGTAGTGCTCGGCTTCTTGTAAGGCTAGATTCACACGAACGTCGGGAAACTCGGACGTGAAAAACATAACGTTTTTCACATCCGAGGTGCCCTCGTGCGGGTTTCCGTTTTCATGTATCCCCATAGACTTGAGTCTATGGAGGGATCCGTGAAAACTGAACAAAATAGGACATGTTTTATTTTTCAATAGACCCTTCACACGGTCCGTTGAAACAGCCGTGTAAACGGCCCCATTGAATTACATAGGTCTTTGTGACGGACGTTTTTTTAAAACGCCTATTCGTGTGAATCAGGCCTAACTGTGATGTATTTAATGTGCTGTTTTAATAGTCCCATCGTTCATTATATATTTTTTTTCTAGTTTCTCTTTTAAATGTAAGCAGTTAATATTGATATATTTTTTAAAAACATGACATTACGCTGAGTAAGGGCATGTTTATATTTGTACTTGAGGCTCCATTAGAGGCCTCCGTCATAGATTCGGCAAAAAATACCAGAAATAATAGTGCAGCATTCTGTGCTATTGTTTCCAGTAAAACCACGAACACCATGACTGAAACCTGACGGAACCCATTTAAGTCAATGAGTTCCGTCAGCGCTGATGGTGTACGTCATGGAATGGAACTGGTGCTTCCGGTATTTTCGTTGTTCTGCTCGTCTTATGGAGCAGAACCACGCAACCACTGACGCTTTGTGAACAGGCCCTTAGTTTATAGGTTTAGTTATGAAAAATGCATAAAAGTCTTAAAGTGGCAACAAGTACTTGCTAACTGTTAATAGGGTGCACTAAATATAGAATAAAATCCTTGATGCTATTTGGTGTTTTCAACAGATGTATGTATGTATGTATTTATTTTGTACGCTTCCTAAACCACTTTCACTAATATTTAAGTGCAAGTGAGTGTAAGCCCATATTCACACAGGATACAGTTGTGCATATTTTTGCTTGGATGTTCTAGCCAAGACCAGGAGTGAATCCAAAGCAAATATGAAAAACATTATATAAAGGCTCATACATAGCTTCTTTTTTTTTTTTCAATACTGGTTTTGGTTGAAAAAACACGGGCACCAAATCTGCATTATTGAAGAAGGCCTAAGGTGACCATTGCCAGCAAATATCCTGCTCTCACAGTGATGCAGATTACTCTGGACACTATATTTTCAGCATTCATTTTATGGATACAAAGCTTTCTGAGAATTAAGAAATGAAAGATCCCCAGATCCTGTGTCACATGTTTCTTTGCACAGCTTTAAGAACACTGTAAACATTAAACTATTTCTGCCATGGCTGTTTTACTATATACATAATTTCAAACTAATGTCACCTTTCAGTTTATCCAGTCCAGCACATAGCAAACAATTCCTCCCCTCCTCCTCCAGTATTCTAACCTCTGCCCTCTTACACTCACCCCCCTCTAACCCTTTCCTGCTCTGGTATTAACCTGTGACCTCCCTCTCAGTTGGGCAGGCAGGACAGGGAGCTGAAAATAGTGACTGTAGAATTCTGGGAACGTTTGTGTGGCAATAACATCTGCCATACTATTACCAGCCTGGGAACGTCTTCACCCTGTTCTCACCCTCTATACTATCTGTTCCTCTTATAGAAAATCACATGAAGCCATTTCATTCTTACCTGCTTCATAGCACACTACCTCTGCCATCTGCTTTTTGAACTCTATTCAGTTTGGAAGCAGTTTTTTATTTCAAGATCAAATTAAAGTGGAATACCGGACATATGGGTTTTTATTAACCCCTTAGTGTCTAAGCCTGTTTTGGCCTTGTGGACACAGCCGATTTTTGCAAATCTGACGTGTTACTTTATGTGGTAATAACTCCAGAATGCTTTTGCCTATCCAAGCGATTCTGAGATTGTTTTCTCGTGACATGTTGTACTTTATGATACTGAAAAAATGTTGTCGTTAAATTCAATATTTATTTGTAAAAAACACCAAAATGTAGAGAAAATTTGCAAAAAACTGCATTTTTCTAAATTGTAATGTATCTGCTTGTAAAACAGATCGTAATACCACACAAAATATTTACTAGTTAACATTTCCCCTATGTCTACTTTATGTTTGCATCGTTTTTAGAACGTGCTTTTATTTTTCTAGGACGTTACAAGACTTAGAACTTTAGCTGCAATTTCTCGCATTTTCAAGAAAATTTCAAAAGGCTATTTTTTCAGGGACCAGTTCAGTTCTGAAGTGGCTTTGAGGGCCTTATATATTAGAAAGTCCCCATAAATCACCCCATTTTAAAAACTGCACACCTCAAAGTATTCAAAACAGCATTCAGAAATTATTTTAACCCTTTAGGCATTTCACAGGAAATAAAGCAAAGTAGAGGTGAAATTTACAAATTTCAATTTTTTTTTACGAAATTCATTTGTAATACAGTTTTTTTTGTAACACAGAAGGTTTTACGAGAGAAATGCAACTCAATACTTATTGCCCAGATTCTGCAGTTTTTAGAAATATCCCACATTTGGCTCTAGTGCGGTAATGGACTGAAACACCGGCCTCAGAAGCAGCGGAGCACCTGGTGGATTTTGGGGTCTCTATTTTATTAGAATATATTTTAGGCACCATGTCAGGTTTGAAGAGGTCTTGTGGTGCCAAAACAGTGGAAACAGTGACCCCATTTTGGAAACTACACCCCTCAAGGAATTTTTCAAGAGGTATAGTTAGCATTTTTAGCCCACAGGTTTTTTGCTAAATTTATGGGAATTATGCAGTGAAATTGAAAATCTATTTTTTTTTTAATATAATGTCGTTTTAGCTCAGATTTTTTGATTTTTACAATAGATAAAGGAGAAAAAAACACCCCAATATTTGTAAAGCAAACTCTTTTGAGCACAGCAATACCCCATATGTGGTAATAAACTGCTGTTTGGACACATGGCGGAAGTTAGAAAGGACGGAGCGCCATTTGACTTTTGGAGCTCAAGTTTTGCTGGAATGGTTTGCGGCCCCATGTCACATTTGCAAAGCCACTGAGGGGCCAAAATAGTGCAAACCCGGCAAAAGGGACCCCATTTGAGAAACTATACCCCTCGTGGAATTTATCTAGCAGTATAGTGAGCATTTTGACCCCACAGTTTTTTTGCTGAATTATTGGGATTATGCAGTGAAAATGAAAATCTACATTCTTTCCACTAAAATGTTGAATTTTCTTCATTTTCACAAGGAATAAAGGAGAAAAAGCGCCCCAACAATTGTAAAGCAATTTCTCCCGAGTACGGCAATAACCCATATGTGGTCATAAACTGCTGCTTGTATACACCGCAGGGCTCAGAATGGCAGGAGTGCTACTTGGCATGTAGATTTTGGTTGATTGTTTTTTGGGCGCCATGTCGCATTTGCAGAGCCCCTGAGGTACCCGTACAGTAGAAACCCGAGAAGTGACTCCATTTTGGAAACGTTACCCCTCAGGGTAATCATCTAGGGGTGTACTGAGCATTTTGATCCCACACCCCTCAAAGCATTTAACATTTGACTGGACATATGAAGAGCAACATGCGCATTTGAGGTCCATTTTGGTGATTTTCACAGCATTGGCCCATAATTGCATGGCTCTGAGGTCAAATAACAAAACAAACCCCTAAGTAGTGACCCCTATTTTGGAAACAACACCCCTTAAGGCATTTTAAGGGGTGTAGTGAGCATTTTGCCCCCACAGGTGTTTTTTCCATTAGTGATTAATACGCAGCGGATGGTGCAAAGTGAATATAGCAATTTTCCGCTGATATGCCATTTTAGTGCGCAATATGTTGTGCCCTATTTGTGCCACCAAAGACACACATCTCGTAAACTGCTAAGCTGGTTCCCCCGGGTATGGCGATGCCATATATGTGGACGTAAACTGCTGTTTGGGCGCACTGTAGGGCTCAGAAGGGAGGGAGCGCCATTTGGATTTGGAGCGCAGATTTTGCTTGGCAGTTGTTCTGTTTGGAAGTTTTACTGGTATTTCAATTTATAATGTGGGGGCATATGTACTCAGCAATGATTACATCACGGCATAATAAGAGGGTTTAATAATGTGGTAAGTAAATAATATTTCAGAGATATGTGGCCAGTGTTGCACTGATAAATGGTGCCAGATCTTATCCGCTTTTGGACACTCTGCACATTTTGCATCACCATATTCTGAGAGCCAGAACTTCTTTTTTTTTTTCTCCACCGGAGCTGGGTGAGGACTTATTTGTTGCGGAACAATCTGTAGTTTTCATTGGTACCATTTTGGGGTACATGCGATTTTTTGATCACTTTGTATTTCATTTTTTTTGGCAAGCAAGGTGAACAAAAACCTGCAATTCTGATGTGTTTTATTTTTATTTTTTTATGGCGTTCGCCATGCGCTATGAATGACAATATTACTTTATTCTGCGGGTCGGTACGATTACGGCGATACCATATGTATATAGTTTCTCTTATGCTTTGCAGTGTCTACTCGATAAAATCACTTTTGTTTCAAATAATAAATTTTTTGTGTCACCATATTCTGAGAGCCATAACTTTTTTATTTTTCTGTCAAAAAAGGTGTGGGCGGGCTTGTTTTTTGCGGGACAGGCTGCAGTTTTTAATGGTATAATTTTGGGGTACATGCAACTTTTAGATCCCTTTTTTTTATTCTGTTTTGCGAGGGGTTGTGAACAACAAACAGGGATTCTGGAATAGTTTTTTATTTAATTTTGTGACGGGTAAAATAGCATGATATTTTTATAGTTTGGGTTGTTACGAACGCGGGGATACCACATATGTGTACTTTTTTATGTTTTTTCCTATAATAAAAGACTTATTATAGGAAAAAAGGCTGTTATAGTGTTTTTTAACATGAAACTTATTTTTTTTTACAACATTTTTATTAACTTGTTTTAACTTTTTTTGTGTCCCACTAGGGAACTTGAAGACATGAAGCCCTGATCGCTATTCTAATACACTGCACTACCTACATAGTGCAGTGTATTATTGCTGTCAGCTATTCACTGGCAGCAAGCCTATTCGGCTTCGCCTCCCAGCGGGGCCTAATAGGCTTCCGTACTAGGAAACGATTGTTAGGCTACGGTTGCCATAGCAACCACCGGAACACCCGCGGGTGCCGATGGTTGTCATTAGCAACCATAAGGTGCGATTTAATCACTTGGATGCAGCAATAGCTGCATCTAAGGGGCTAATCGACCGGATCGGAGCCTAGCTCCGGTCCTGGCCGTTAGAGCACGATGTCAGCTGTGACAAACAGCTGACACCCGCGCCCGTGGCAACCATCGTCGTTGCCGACAGGCTACAAGACACTTCGATGCATCGATCGCGTTGATCGATGCATCGAAGGAGTTAATCGGCCGGATCGGAGCCTAGCTCCGGTCCTGGCCGTTGCAGAGGGGTGTCGGACAGCTGATATCCAGCGGTGATAGCGCTGGCTCAGCTTCTGAGCCAGCGCCATTACATACACACGTCATGGAGCTGTGATTGGTCAATCTGCTTTGACTGACCAATGACAGCAATCGCCGGCAGGAGACCGCTGTGAATGGTCCCCTGCCGTCTTACTGTGCCGATCAGCTGTCATAAACAGTTGACGGCACAGTTCTGTCACCTTGTCCTTTGACAGGGTGACAGTTTTTAGCCAGGACGCACCAGTACGCCCTGGTGCCTTAAAGCACTTCAATGCAGGACGTACTGGTGCGTCCTGGTGCGGTAAGGGGTTAATGTATTTAACTAGCAAAATTAAACACATTTATAATTGACTGTAATACTGTATTTTCATTAGATTCAAGGATCCTCTGTTTCCAAATCGGGTCTTATGAGCCGATTTTCCCTCTTCCGCTAGTTTGCATGCCGTACATCCAGCACGTGATCTATGCCTGCTAATTTACTTCCCCGACGTATGTGACGTCCGCACTGTCTTCACGTACATGCGCAGGCTCAAGTTCTGTTTCTCACAGCGTATGCACATAGTATATGTACCACGCATCTGCTGTGAGAAACAGCTCTTTCAGCTTGCCCATGTACGTAATGTCAGTACTGGCGACACGTACATTAGAGTAAACATCATGTGATCTGGGCAGGCTATAGTTATGAGGTGAAAGCCAGGTGCGAAATGCGCGTTGGGGTGTTCTGACAGTGTTGTGGCAGTGGAATGGCTCATGGTGGGTTAAGTACTGTGTGTCATGAGGTTTTCATGGTTTATCTATAACGGTTACCATTTATGATATTGTGGCTCTACCATAGTTAGAGGTTGTGTAATGCTGGCATACATATAGTAATACGCATGGAACATGCTTTATATACATTGATATTGTATACATAGCACCACCATTGTTTGCCCTGCTCTATGTTCAACACTGTCTATCTCTTGTACTGATTGTACATTGTTTTTATGGGTGAACATTTTTAAAGAGTCTTGACTAACTGTGTTGTTTGTCTTCAATAAAGATTTTTGTATTTTTCTATAATACGATTGATTTGGTCTTATTGTAGCATTTAGGGGAAGTTTTTGGTGTTTATGCTATGTATGGGTTCCCATATGCGAATTTATATACATTGATTATATGACCTTTAAATAAATAGGTATTCTTTTTTAGTTTAACTATAGTTATGAGGTGTACTGGGTGGGTAGACTTTGTAACTAGGAGGTGTGCTAGGCAGGCAATGCTCAGAGAAAGTAGGTGTACCGAGTGGATGCTTACCAGCCGCCCAGACATGCCCTAAAAACGGACGTTCACAATTAAACCAAGTGGCGTGCGCTACAAGTATCGTGAGGCGAAAATAAGGTCAAAACATTGCGAAATTGTGTAATTGATCTTTATTTTACAAGTTCATAGTTTTTCGCAGCGTTGTAAAGATTTCTCCTCAGACTGACTGTTTTGCTGACCCCTCTGTTTTGATTGTGGAAGTCGGATCTATGTTTTTCTACAATATATGATACTGAAAAAAGGGGTGACGGAAATTGTAGTCCTACACTGGACAGCTGCATGCGGTATGGGCGGTGCATCTAAAGAAGATCACTGGTTGTGGATTAATCTCTGGCATAGCTGGGGAGGGGGGGGGGTTGGCGGAGCATGTCCCGTGGGTGTTTGAGTGTGCCAGTGAGCCACTGACACTTTAAAAGGAAAAAATAAGGGCAGTTGGGTAAGTTTTCTGTCATGAAGGGTCTGTGGACCCACTGGGCCATACCGTCTTGGCAGTAAGGCAGCTGGCCAACAGGGTGCAGGTGAATGTCTATAGTTCGTATAGGTACCTGTTGCAGCTCAGGCAGCAGCAGGGCAGGCTCGGCTAGGACTAGGCAGCAGGTAGACGTCAGACGAGGTGAAGCAGGTCAGACGTGCATACAGCACGACATGACTTTGGCACAGCACAGTGCTCGACCAGGATGGTATGGAATGCTAGGAACAGGAACTGGAACAGGTACAGGTACAGGAACTGGTACAGGAAACGCACTAGGAGGCCATCACATAGACAAACTATAGGGAACATAACAACGCTCAGGCATAGAAGCAGGGGGCTGGACCCCTCTTATAGTCCAGGGTACTCACGGGTCAAAATTCATCAGAATGTCCGGTGTGCGCTGCCCCTTTAAGAGCGGGCACGAGCGTGCGCGTGCACCCTACGGGATCCGACTGAGGTGAGTGGACGCGAGCGCTGGCGTTTTCTGAGGAGGAGGATGGGGCCAGTGCTTGCCGACTCATGGCTGCGGCTGTCAAGGGAGGTTGGAGCTGACAGTTCGCAGCCACGGACATTACAGTTTAAATTTTGGCTGCACCCCCCCCCCCCTCCCCTTGTTAATTATTGCTCACATTACTTTTACTCCGAAAATAATGATCCAGCCCTTTTTCAAATTTTACCCCCTTTGGTGAGACATTTTTTTGAATTTGACAACCTTCTCCTACATTTATAATGTAAGCACCTTACCCTCTCCACTTTCATGATGGCTTCTATTACTCTGCCTTGGCTAAAGTATTTAGATACATGGCTGTGGCATCATGGGATAAGAAAAAAAAAGTGTACTCCCCACCACAAGCTAGCAGTTTAAGGTTGGAAAAGGGGCAAACTAACCCAGTCATAGGAAAACCTAGCTATGTTTGAGGATGATTAATGAACACAGTGGGATCTGTAGACCAAAATGATGACTGTTAGGCAATATTTTATTGAAGCACCTTCTGTTTACATGGCATCAGCCCTCGCTAGGTCATTAACAGCTAAATATACAGAAATTTTCAAGAATATCCCCAAAAAAACTATGCTATTTTATATTTGCAAACTAATGGGTTGAGGATACATCTATTAATTAACTACAAACCAAAGCATCCGACCATGTTGATTATAAAGTGGAAGGAAAATAAGGGTAAGGCCACACTGTGCGTCATTGACATGGTTTTGTTGTGTTTGAAAACCGCATGCGGTCAACTGCATGATTTTTGTCCCTGTAATGCTGCAGTTCTGTTGCGTTTTTTAGGTACATAGTTGTCACGGCGCGGGGTGTGGACCCATTGGGCCGTACCGCGTAGCGGGGTAGCAGCTGGCCAACAAGGTACAAAACAATGTCTATAGTTCAGAGCGGGTACCTGAGGCAATGTGGGCAGTAGCGGACGCAGGACTTGACTTTCACAGCAGGTGACAACATGGATACAGCGGAAGGCACGACTTGACTTTCACTTGTAGATACGATAGCACAGGATACAGGGTACAGGCAGCAGGAACGGGTAACACTGGGAACTGGAAAACACTGGGAGACCATTTGCAAGACAAACTAGGGTATACAACAATGCTCAGGCAAGGAACCAGTGGGCAGGGCCCCTTATTATAGTCCAGCAGCCATTTGGGCTGATAATTGATGTTTGACAGCTGGACGCGTACTGGCCCTTTAAGACCGTGCACGCGCGGATGCGCGCGCCCTGCGGGAAACAGTCCGAGGACCCGGAAGAGAGTACCGGCGTCTCCCTGGAAGGAGCGGACGCCGAGAAGAGAGATGTCTAGTCTGAACGACGACCCCCGGCCATAGCCGTAACAATAGTTTATGGACATAGTTTTCACTAGTGTTGAAGTTTGTTAGGTGCTTCTTGTATATAGTTCATTACAATGCATTGCAGAACTGTTAGCAAAAACGCAAGCAGTTCAACAACAACATTGGCAGCGCAGTCATTAACTGAATGCAGTTGGACATTATGAAGATGCCGTCAACTGCACAAAAAACACATTGTCATATAATAGCAGCAGTCTGTCCATAACACAAATTTCACCATTGACTTCTATTGAAAAATGACTTCAAGCGGTTTAAAAACGCAACATAAAAGCAACGTGGCTGCACCGTGTGGACTTACCCTAAGGCCCCATGCACACGACTGTAAAAACTCCCGTAATTACGGGCCCGTAGACTTCTATTGGCCACGGGTACCTCCCCGTATGCTTACGGGAAGGTGCCCGTGCCGTTGAAAAAGATAGAACATGTCCTATTTCAGGCCGTAATTACGGCACGGGCAGCCCATAGAAGTCTATGGGGCTCCCGTAATTACGGGTGACTACGTGTGAGCACCCGTAATTACGAGAGCATTGCTAGGCGACGTCAGTAAATAGTCACTGTCCAGGGTGCTGAAAGAGTTAAACGATCGGCAGTAACTGTTTCAGCACCCTGGACGGTGGCTACCGATCACAATATAGATAAAGCTGTAAAAAAAAAAAAAAAAAAAGACGTTCATACGTACCCAGAACTCCCTGCTTCTTCCTCTAGTCCGGCCTCCTGGGATGACGTTACAGCCCATGTGACCGCTGCAGCCAATCACAGGCCAATCACTGGCTGCAGCTGTCACATGGACTGCCGCGTCTTCCAGGGAGGTCGGGCTGGATGTCAAGAGAGGGACGCGTCACCAAGACAACGGCCGGGTAAGTATGAATTTCTTTTACTTTTATTACGGAAAGGGCTGTCCCTTCTCTCTATCCTGCACTGAAAGAGAGAAGGGCTGCCGATTAGTGCAGTGCAATTTTGCAGCCAAAAACGTGCCCGTAAATACGGGTGGAATACGGGTGACACCGGACCCGTATTTACGTGCACGGGTCCGTAAATACTGTTGCAGTACGGGTCGAATACGTGTGACCAAGGACCCGTATTTACGCCAGTATTTACGGGTGGACAAAAATACGGTCGTGTGCATGAGGCCTAAGGCCTCATGCACACGACCGTGCTCGTAATTACGGCTTGTAATTAAGAGCACGGCCGGGCACGGCCGGCCGCGGGCAGCCGGCCGTTTTTCCGAGCCGTGCTCCCATTATAAAGTATAGTAGCACGGCCCGTAAAATAAAAAAATAGAACATGTTCTATCTTTTTAACGGCACGGGCACCTTCCCGTGAGAAAACGGGAAGGTACCCGTGGCTAACAGAAGTCTATGGGCCCGTTATTTCGGGTCGTAATTACGACCCGCAATAACGGGTGTTTTTACGGTCGTGTACATGAGGCCTAAGATTGTGAGTTCTTCAGGGGACCAGTCAGCCTGAAGTCCTCCAACCTTAATCCAACTGAAGGCAAACCGCTATCCAACCAAGTAGGAATATGTTTCGTAAGTGGATATCTAAAGAAATATGAATAGATTTATTTTTGTAAGTGATTAGATTAGTGTGAAATGTTTGCTCTCAAGATTAAAAAGATTATTAAAAATAATGATTATAGCTTTACTGTACAAGATTGAAATGTAAGATCATAATTGATTGCGTGATCACTTTTAGCCTAGGGTCCCTCATCCAATAACAGCATTGTTTGATAACAGAAGTTGGTCCAGTATTTACGGACAGTATTTAACCTGTTGCGTACCTGCTCCGCAATAGTACGGCACACGCCGGTCATTGAAGCGGACCTGCGCCGTACTATTGCGGAGCAGGAATAAACTGTCCAGAGACTGACCAATAACAGCCGTCTGTGACGTCGTCTACAGGAGAAAGCTCGTGTCACTTTCTCTGATCTCCTCATTTCTGTGAGATCCGTGAGGAGATCAGAGAAAGACGTAAAAAAAAAAAACCCACAATTTTTATTAAACCCTTCCCGCAAATGGGCGTATAGTAACGCCCTGAGGATGAAGCGGGCACAGGAGCTGTGTGCGCTCCATCTTCATCGGGTGTCGGCTGTAATATACAGCCGACATCTCACTGTTATCTGCGATCGCCGTCGTTTAACCACTTAAATGCTGCTGTCAATAGCGACAGCGGCATTTAAGTGATTGATATAGAGGGAGGGGGCTCCCTCTCCACCCCGCTGCCCCCCCCCGCAAAAAATCGCGGGGTTCTGATGGTTGCAATGGCAACCAGGAAGCCTAGCAACGGCTTCCTGGTTGCCAGGTACGGGAGCCTATTAGGTCCTGCCCAAAGCAGGATGTAATAGGCTCAATTGTCAGTTGTAAAATGACAGTTACAATACACTGCACTACACAAGTACATACAGAAGTAGTGCAGTGTATTGTACAGGGGCTCAGAAGATCAGATCTTCCAGTCTCCTAGTATGTGTAAAAAAAAAAAGTTTTAGATAAATAAATAAATAAAAGTTTTACGTAATAAAAACAATAATCGCTCTGTTTCCCTGATCAAGCCCTTTATAATTAGAAAAAAAAACTACACATAATAGGTATCGCCGCGTTCGTATCGGCCTGACCTAAAAAAAAATATCATATTATTTATCCCGCACAGTAAAGACCGTAAAAAAAATACAATAAAAAACAATGGCTGAATTTCCTTTTTTGGTCACATTGTTTCCAAAAAAATGGACTAAAAAGTGATCAAAAAGTTGCACGTACCCAAACATTATACCAATAAAAACTACAGTGTGTCATGCAAAGAACAAGCCCTCACACGGCTCCGTCGACAAAAAAAAATAAAAAAAGTTATGGCTCTCAGGATATGGTGACACTAAGGCTATGTTCACACGGGGTCTTTTGCCGAGTTTTTTGACGCGGAAACCGCGTCGCAAAACTCGGCAGAAACGGCCCGAGAACGCCTCCCATTGATTTCAATGGGAGGCGTCGGCGTCTTTTTCCCGCGAGCAGTAAAACTGCCTCGCGGGAAAAAGAAGCGACATGCCCTATCTTCGGGCGCTTCCGCCTCCGACCTCCCATTGACTTCAATGGGAGGCAGGAGAAAGCGTATATCTCGCTGTTTTATGCCCGCGGCGCTCAATGGCCGCGGGCGAAAAACGGCGCGATAATTGCTGTTCACACGGAGTATTTTGGGGGAGGAATATCTGCCTCAAAATTCCGTTTGGAACTTTGAGGCAGATATTCCTCCCCCAAAATACTCCGTGTGAACATAGCCTAAAACATTATTTTATTTAGAAAAAAGTGTTTTTATTTTGTAACAGTGGTAAAACATATAAAAACTATATAAGGCTATGTTCACACGGAGTATTTTGCAGGCAGAATTTCTGCCTCAAAATTCAGTTTGGAAGTTTGATGCAGATTTTCCTCTCCCTGCACATACCCTGATGTACTCCGCCCAGCTTACATATACCCTGATGTACTCCGCCCAGCTTACATATACCCTGATGTACTCCGCCCAGCTTACATATACCCTGATGTACTCCGCCCAGCTTACATATAACCTGATGTACTCCGCACAGCCTACATATACCCTGATGTACTCCGCCCAGCTTACATATACCCTGATGTACTCCGCCCAGCTTACATATACCCTGATGTACTCCGCCCAGCTTACATATACCCTGATGTACTCCGCCCAGCTTACATATAACCTGATGTACTCCGCACAGCCTACATATACCCTGCTGTACTCCGCACAGCCTACATATACCCTGATGTACTCCGCACAGCCTACATATACCCTGATGTACTCCGCCCAGCTTACATATACCCTGATGTACTCCGTACAGCTTACATATACCCTGATACACTCTGCACAGCTTATATATACCCTGATGAACTCCGCACAGCTTATATATATCCTGATACACTCCACCCAGCTAACATATACCCTGATGCACTCCGCCCAGCTTACATATGCCCCCACATTATAAACTGAAACACCAGTAAAACACGAAACAAAACTACTACCAAGCAAAATCTGCGCTCCAAAAGACAAATAGCGGTCCTTCTGGGCCTGGCAGTGTGCCCAAACAGCAGTTTATGACCACATATAGGGTATTGCCGAACTCTGGAGAACTGCTTAACAATTTATGGGGTGTGTGTCTCCAGTGGTACAAGCTGGGCACAACACATTGGGCACTGAAATAGCATATCTGTGGAAAACCGCAATTTTCAATCTGCAACATCCACTGTGCACTAATTTCTGCAAAACCTTTGGGGTCAAAATGCTCACTACACTTCTAGATGAATTCCTTGAGGGGTGTAGTTTCCTAAATGGGGTCACTTCTCGCGGGTTTTCACTGTACTGGTACCTCAGCGCAATGCAACATGGCGTCAAAAACAAATTTTGTAAAATCTCCACTCCAAAAACCAAATTTCGTTTTTTCCGTTTAGACCCTTGCCGTATGTCCAAATAGCAGTTTACAACCACATATGGGGTATTTCCCTACTCAGGAGAAATTGTGTAACACATTTTGGGGTGTCTTTTCTCCTGTATTCCTTGTGAAAATGAAAAATTATGAGCTAAATCTACAGGTTATTGGAAAAAAAATATTTTTTCATTTTCACGGCCCAATTCCAATAAAATCTGTAAAACACCTGAGGGCTCAAAGTGCTCACTACACCTCTAATTAATTTAATTATTTCAGGGGTATAGTCTCCAAATTGGGATCACACCTGGGGAATTTCTACTGTACTGGTACTTCAGGGACTCTGCAAATGCGACATGGCCCCCTGAAACCAATTCAGCAAAATCTGCGCTGCAAAATCCAAATGGTGCTCCGTCCGGTCTGAGCCCTGCCGTGGGTCCAAACAGCTGTTTATTACCACATATGGGGTATTTCCGTAATCGGGAGAAATTGCTTTACAATTGTTGAGGTGCTTTTTCTCCTTTATTCCTTGCAAAAATTCAAAATTTCTATGTTTTTCCAGAAAAAAAGTAGATTTTCAGTTTCACAGACTAAGGCCTCATTTACACGAGCGTGTGCGTTTTGCGCGCGCAAAAAACCCAGCGTTTTGCGTACGCAAAAGGCACTTGACAGCTCCGTGTGTCATCCGTGTATGATGCGTGGCTGCGTGATTTTCGCGCAGCCGCCATCATAGAGATGAGGCTAGTCGACGTCAGTCACTGTCCATGGTGCTGAAAGAGTTAACTGATCGGCAGTAACTCTTTCAGCACCCTCGACAGTGAATTCCGATCACCATATCGAGTAACCTGTTTAAAAAAAAGAGGTTCGTTCTTACCGAGAACTTCCCGGCCGTTGCCTTGGTGACGCGTCCTTGGTGACGCGTCCTTGGTGACGCGCCTCTCTTGACATCTGGCCCCACCTCCCTGGATGACGCGGCAGTCCATGTGACCGCTGCAGCCTGTGCTTGGCTTGTGATTGGCTGCAGCTGTCACTTGGACTGAATTGTCATCCCGGGAGGTCAGACTGGAGGAAGAAGCCGGGAGTTATGAGTTTTTTACACGTACACGTATATTGGAATCGGAAGTCACTGTCCAGGGTGCTGAACCAGTTTAAACTCTTTCAGCACCCTGCACAGTGACTGTCTCCTGCCGGGTTCGGTCAAAACGAGTTCGGCCGAACCCGGTAAAGTTCGGTTCGCTCATGTCTAAGACACTCCGTTCGGATGTTTGTAAACAGAAAAGCACGTGGTGCTTTTCTGTTTACATTCAGTTTGACAGCTCTTGCGCGAATCACGCAGTTCGCACGGAAGTGCTTCCGTGCGACCTTCGTGGTTTTCACGCACCCATTGACTTCAATGGTTGCGTGATGCGCGAAAAATGCACGATTATAGAACATGTCGTGAGTTTTACGCAACGCACTCGCGCTGCGCAAAATTCACGCATCGTCTGCACTGCCCCATAGAGTAATATAGGTGCGTACGACACGCGTGAAAAGCACGCGCGTCGCATGCGCGTATATTACGCTCGTGTAAATGAGGCCTAACTCCAATAAATATAGAAAAGTACCTGTGGGGTCAAAATGCTAACTATACCCCTAGATAAATTTCCTGAGGGGTGTAGTTTAAAAAATGCGGTCACTTTTGGGGTGTTGCCACTGTTTTGGCACCACAAGACCTCTTCAAACCTGACATGGTGCCTAAAATATATTCTAAAAAAAGGAGGCCCCAAAATCCTCTAGGTGCTCCTTTGCTTCGGAGGCTGGTGTTTCAGTCCATTATTGCACTAGGGCCACATGTGGGATATATTTTATTGAGATGCGTTTCTCAGGTAAAACCTTCTGTGGTACAGAATTTTCTTTATTATAAATGAATTTTGTAAAAAAAAAATGAAATTTGAACATTTCAGCTCTACTTTCCTTCAATTCCTGTAAAACGCCTAAAGGGTTGAAACACTTTCTGAATGCTGTTTTGAATACTTTGAGGGGTGCAGTTTTCAAAATAGGATGTTTTATGGGGGTTTCTAATATATAGGGCCCTCAAAACCAGTTCAGAACTGAACTCGTCCCTGAAAAAAAATAGCCTTTTCAAATTTTCTTAAATATGAGAGAAATTGCTGCTAAAGTTCTAAGCCTTGTAACGTCCTAGAAAAATAAAAGGATGTTGAAAAAACAATGCAAATATAAAGTAGACATATGGGAAATGTTAATTAGTAACTATTTTGTGTGGTATAACTATCTGTTTTACAAGCAGATACATTTCAAATTGGAAAAATCATAATTTCTTCAAATTTTCTCAAAATTTTGGCGTTTTTCACAAATAAGTAATGAATTTATCGACCAAATTTTTTCACTAACATAAAGTACAATATGTCATCAAGAAAACAATCTCCGAATCAATTGGATAGGTAAAAGCATTCCGGAGTTATTACCACATAAAGTGACACATGTCAGATTTGAAAAAATGGGTCTGGTCCTCAAGGCCAAAATGAGCTTGGTCCTCAAGGGGTTAAGGTGTATGAAATCCATGTGTGCATGGGGCCTAAATTGACAACTGGATGTTACCATTTCCCTTTCAATATGTGTGTGTAGGGACACACCCCAACTGGAAACACCAAGTTGTCAATTTGTTAATAAATTTGAAGGAGGAATAATACAACATGGGACTTATACGCTGCGTAAAAGCACGCAGCGTATCCGTCCTGTGCTGCGCAGGGAATTCTGGACGAAAAACCACACCAAACTGTGGTGTGGATTTTCGCCCAGAATGTCCCAGGCCGGCCTTCTGGGATGACGTTTCATCCCAGGAGACAGCTGCAGCCCTTGATCGGCTGCAGCGGCGGTCACATGAGATAAAGCGTCATTCCACTTGGCAGGCCTTCTGACGCCACCCAAACTGGCCTCCTCGGATGTGACCACCGCTACAGCCTGTGATTGGCTGCAGTGGTCACATGGGATGAAACGTCATCCCAGGAGGCCGTGCTGGAGGAAGGGTCACAGACTTCTGGGTAAGTATCATGCTTTTTTTTTTTTCTGAGTTGCGTTTTTTGCGGTTGGATCGCTGCGAACCTGCTGCAAAAAAAACACAACAACTGCTATTTGTTGCAGTATTTAGCTCTCCGCTGAATACAAAACAATTGATATGCTGCTGAATAAAACTGCATCGCAGGTCCTTTTCTGAGTGTTTTTTCCGCTCAGTATTTACGCATGTGGATCAGATTTGTTCAGGGTATGTGCACACGATAGCAGGCATTTACGTGTGAAAAGACAGGCTGTTTTCAAGAGAAAACAGCTGCCTCATTTCACACGTAAATGCTCCTCCTCGTATTATGCGAGGCGTCTGTGACGCTCGTAAATCTTGAGCTGCTCTTCATTGAGTTCAATGAAGAACGGCTCAAATTACGTTGCAAAGAAGTGCCCTGCACTTCTTTGCCGAGGCAGTCAATTTACTCGTCGTCGTTTGACAGCTGTCAAACAACGACGCGTAAATTACAGGTTGTCTGCACAGTACGTCGGCAAACACATTCAAATGAATGGGCAGATGTTTGCCGACGTATTGTAGCCCTATTTTCAGACGTAAAACGAGGCATAATACGCCTCGTTTACGTCTGAAAATAGGTCGTGTGAACCCAGCCTCAATCTCATCCACTTTGCTGCTACTGTATTCTGCTGCGTTTTTTCTGTCCACAATTCCTGGACGGAAAAAACGCAGCAATTTCACTACGCGTGGACAAGCCCTTAGACTCTGCACCCCAGTCTTGCTAGCGCCAAACCGGTTGCAGCCACAAGGATCTACACAGCAAAATTATTTACTAAAGTATTTACAAAAGTATTTACTAGGCCTCATGCACACGACCGTAAAAACACCCGTTATTGCGGGTCGTAATTACGACCCGCAATAACGGGCTCATAGACTTCTGTTACCCACGGGTACCTTCCCGTTTTCTCACGGGAAGGTGCCCGTGCCGTTAAAAAAATAGAACATGTTCTATTTTGCTATTTTACGGGCCGTGCTGCTATACTTTATAATGACAGCACGGCTCGCAAAAGCGGCCGGCTGCCCGCAGCCGGCCGTGCCCGCCCGTGCTCGTAATTACGAGCACGGTCGTGTGCATGAAGCGTAACCTTTCTTGTGGCTCTGTTTCTGGATTCTGCTCTCGTTTTGCTCCTGTGGATTTGTTGCCTGGTACCTGTTGTTCTAAGGCTATGTTCACACGGGGTATTTTGCCGAGTTTTTTGACGCGGAAACCGCGTCGCAAAACTCGGCAGAAACGGCCCGAGAACGCCTCCCATTGATTTCAATGGGAGGCGTCGGCGTCTTTTTCCCGCGAGCAGTAAAACTGCCTCGCGGGAAAAAGAAGCGACATGCCCTATCTTCGGGCGCTTCCGCCTCCGACCTCCCATTGACTTCAATGGGAGGCAGGAGAAAGCGTATATCTCGCTGTTTTATGCCCGCGGCGCTCAATGGCCGCGGGCGAAAAACGACGCGATAATTGCCGCGAAAATCGGCGTGCAGGGAGAGGAATATCTGCCTCAAAGTTCCAAACGGAATTTTGAGGCAGATATTCCTCCCCCAAAATACTCCGTGTGAACATAGCCTAATCCTGGTTCTGACCTCTGGCCATTCCTCTGACTTTGTGGCATGTCGCATCTTGATTGCTACCCATGGCTCCATTCCTGATTACACTTCAGCTACTTTCTCAGCACACCTGCTGCTAATCGCTGACTACTATGGGGGACTGCAACCTGGGAGTCCATACCTTGCAGCGGTTAAAAGTGAAGAATGGGTAAATTTCTTAGACTCTGCACCCTGGCTTCACCAACACCAAAACTATTGCAGTGCTCAGGACCCACTTCTCTGGTGAGAAATGCAACAGAATCAATAAACCATGGATCCCAAAAGCTCTGCTATGTCTGCTCTAAGGGTATGTGCACACACACTAATTACGTCCGTAATTGACGGACGTATTTCGGCCGCAAGTACCGGACCGAACACAGTGCAGGGAGCCGGGCTCCTAGCATCATACTTATGTACGACGCTAGGAGTCCCTGCCTCGCTGCAGGACAACTGTCCCGTACTGTAATCATGTTTTCAGTACGGGACAGTAGTTCCACGGAGAGGCAGGGACTCCTAGCATCGTATATAACTATGATGCTAGGAGCCCGGCTCCCTGCACTGTGTTCGGTCCGGTACTTGCGGCCGAAATACGTCCGTCAATTACGGACGTAAATAGTGTGTTTGCACATACCCTAAGGGTATGTTCACACGGCCTATTTACGGACGTAATTCGGGCGTTTTTGCCCCGAATTACGTCCGAAAATAGCGCCTCAATAGCGCTGACAAACATCTGCCCATTCAAAGCAATGGGCAGACGTTTGTCTGTTCACACGAGGCGTAATTTACGTGCCGCTGTCAAATGACGGCGCGTAAATAGACGCCCGCGTCAAAGAAGTGACCTGTCACTTCTTTGGCCGTAATTGGAGCCGTTATTCATTGACTCCAATGAATAGCATCGCCAATTACGTCCGTAATTGACGCGGCGTTCAAGCGCCTGCACATGCTGTTACGGCTGAAATTACGGGGATGTTTTCAGGCTGAAACATCCCCGCAATTTCAGCCGTTACGGACACCCTCGTGTGAACATACCCTAACTCTATTGCCCAGGAATTTCCAAACTTGCCGACCACGTGAAACCGCATGGTTCCTGTCGGCAAGAAATTGTCCGAGCACTTCAGGAAATTTCTGCCCACCCTGACGCTCTGTAACCAACAGCTGCTGCCCTGTCCACAGAGCCTTCATGATCCAGCAAACAGTCGTTTGACTACACCACCACTGATAAAGCGGACAAGATGTCTATATAAGACTTAATACATCTCAAATCTATGATAGGCTCTTTATAACAATTTGAACTATGTGATTAACACGAGATATGGGTTGTGGATCTTGGATCCAACGGGGTGGGGGTGGGGGTGGGGTAAAAGATAGTGAACATGTGTATGGATGTATACTGCTGTTTTAAAATTTTTTTTTTTTTACTGTATAATGATAAATGAGACGTTATGTATACATTACTAATTTATGGACAATTCTGTAAATGAAACATGATAGAGTGGATAGTAACTAGAGGTTAGTTATTTTCCTTAAATTCATTTCAGGTCCAATTCGATCGAACCGCAAGTGTCTCAATTTCCATGAAAACTTGTGCCTGACTCTCTGATGTCTTCTAGGACTGTATCCAACCCCTTTTAAACTCTATAAATAATAATAATATAATATAATAGCAATAAGCCATGACTAAGGACGCAGTCAGCGTCTGAAACGCGTAGGCACCGCCTATACCATTAACCACCTATTGTACTCTGGAAACACTCGTGTCAATGTTCTTGAATTTTAACTACTTTTGGAATAAAACTTGGAAGAAGTTTCCCATTTTAACAGATACACAAAACTCAGTGCTGGATCTATTTTTCCACTTTCCTGTCTATACTATTCGTGTGCCGGCGCGAGGACCCGAGCGCCTTCAACAATCCATACCTGTGATAAGGTGTACTGGAGGAACCCTCCTATTTTTTCGTTCTAATGATGCCAGGCCTCAGGTGAAGGGGTGTCTTTCTTATTCTCTTAGGCAGGGGAAAGCATCACTGCAAGTTTGTGGATCAAAGGAATTGTAAGAGAATGATATTATCTTGATATTATTATTCATCACCCCCGACCAAGAAGAAGTACTGAACTTAATAGACAAAAGGGTGTTGGTACAGGTTTCAGAGATGGAAAGGGGGGGGGGAAGGATTGTACTCCACCCTTTTCTTAGTCAAGAAACCGGGTAACGCCTACTGCACAGTTATAAATCTAAAAAACCGAACCACTATCTGTCCTATCTGAGATTCAGGATGAAGTCCATACAGTCGGCCACCCATTACCTATTTAAAAACTGTGTGATGACGTCCATAAACCTCAAGGATGCCTATTATCATGTCCTGATTCATTCCTTTTGATAGGTCACTTGAAGAACTCTTTCTAGAGTCAGATAGCATCAGTGTTAGGCTGGATTCACACGAGCGTGGCGTTTTTGCGGATGCAAAAACGTGGCGTTTTGCGCGCGCAAAAACCACTTGACAGCTCCGTGTGTCATCCGTGTATGATGCGCAGCTGCGTGATTTTCGCGCAGCCGCCATCATAGAGATGAGGCTAGCCGACGTCAGTCACTGTCCAGGGTGCTGAAAGAGTTAACTGATCGGCAGTAACTCTTTTAGCACCCTCGACAGTGAATTCCGATCACCATATCGAGCAACATGTTTAAAAAAAGGTTCGTACTTACAGAGAACTTCCCGGCCGTTGCCTTGGTGATGCGTCCTTGGTGACCAGCCTCTCTTGACATCTGGCCCCACCTCCCTGGATGACGCGGCAGTCCATGTGACCGCTGCAGCCTGTGCTTGGCCTGTGATTGGCTGGAGTTGTCACTTGGACTGAATCGTCATCCCGGGAGGTCAGACTGGAGGAAGAAGCCGGGAGTTATCGGAAAGTCAGAACTTTTTTTTTTTTTTACACGTACACGTATATTGGGATCGGAAGTCACTGTCCAGGGTGCTGAAACAGTTTAACTCTTTCAGCACCCTGGACAGTGACTCTCTCCTGACGTCGCGTACCGGAATTTTTTTTTCCGAGTTCGGCCGAACCCAGTGAAGTTCGGTTCGGTTGTCCGGGTTCGCTCTTCTCAAAGACACTCCGTTTGGATGTTTGTAAACAGAAAAGCACGTGGTGCTTTTCTGTTTACAATCATCCTTTTGACAGCTCTTGCGCGAATCACGCAGTTCGCATGGAAGTGCTTCCGTGCGGCATGCGTGGTTTTCACGCACCCATTGGCTTCAATGGGTGCGTGATGCGTGCAAAACGCCGAAAGAACGGACATGTCGTGACTTTTTTTCAGTGGACTCACGCTGAGGAAAAATCATGGACATGTCTGCACGGCCCCATAGACACGTATAGATCCGTACAACGCGCGTGCAAATCACGCGCGTTGCACGGACGTTTTTCCCGTTCGTCTGAATAAAGCCTTAGGGTATGTTCACACGGCCGAAAAATCATCGGAAGCAGAACGCCTCCAAACATCTGTCCACTGATTTCAATGGGAAAACGGCGTTCTATTCCGACGGGCCATATTTTTACGCGGCCGTTTTGAAAACGGCTGCGTAAAAAAACGGCTGCGAAAAAGAGGTGCATGTCATTTATTGAGATGTTTTTAGAGCCGATTTCATTGACTCTATAGAAAAACAGCTCCAAAAACTGCCGTGAAAAAACGTGAGTTTGCTTTAAAATGTCAGAAAATCAGGAGCTGTTTTCCTTTGAAAACAGCTCCGTATTTTCTGACGTTTTTAAATTTGTGTGTGCAGATACCCTTAAAGACTTTGTCCAGTTTGGGGTGAGGGGTGAACTGCTAAAAGTCTGCCCTAGTGCCAGATTATCAACGCACTTTCCTAGGGGTTCTGTTGGATTCAAGATCTTGAACAAGCTTCCTCCCACCTCCAAAGAGACAGCTTTTGGCCCAGAAAATACTCTCCCTGATCAGAGCTAACATTCTGTCACTAAGAGAGGCCATGTCAGCACAGGGTCTAATGACTTCATGTATCCAAGCTGTGAGATGGGCACAATTCCATTCCAGAACACTTCAGGGGGAGATTTTGTCAGTTTGGGATGTGGACCCTCTTCTCTAGATCTTTCCATATTTTTCTCTCTTCATGTAAAAACTTCTCTGAAGTGGTGGATGGATCCAATTCAAGAGGAGTTCAGTAGATAAGGGCAGATCTATTTGTAATGACCTCAGATGCAAGTCCATGGGGATGGGGTGCTTACTCTTTAACTTTTCTTTTTAGGAGAGATGGGAGCCCTCTTTATGGGAAGAATGCCAGGAATTTAAGAGTAGGTTTTCTTTCTCTATCTGAATCACAAACCGTTTTAAGGAACAGGCACGTAAAAATCTTTTCCGACAGTGCAACAACAGTGGCCTATGTCGATCATCAGGGAGGTACAGTACCAGGTCCCCGGCTTCCTGGAATTAGTGGAAAGAATAACTTTATCCCTATGGGTAGTTAACTTGAAGGGTTCACACACTTTTCAGGCAGATTTTCTGAATTGACACCAGTTAAATCAGGGGGAGGGGTTCCTAAATCAGAAAAACTTAGATTAAATTTCTCTTCTGTGGGGTAGGCCCTCTTTAGACCCGTTTAACAAAAAATGCTGGAGATTCTTTTCTCTAGATCTCGGAGATTCTCCGAATGTGATAGATGCTCTTTCTCAGTTCTAAAGGAGTCACCTATGCTATGCCTTTTCCCCTCTGTGTCTCCTGCCCAGGGTTATAGAGAAGATTAGAGAGGGATGATGATCCATGGGTATGTGGACCCACTAGGCCGCACCACTATAGCGGAGTAGCAGCTGGCCAAACAACAGTCTATACAAAGTCTTAGTACAAGAGTACCTTTTGTTGGACCAGACAGTAGCAGAGGCTTAAGCACAGATGAACTTGAAGTCAGATGACGCCACATGTGGCGGATGATATCAGGCGTGGTAGATAACACCAGACGTGGTGTAAGACAGCAGGTGTGACAGATGGCACAACACGACGCTAAGGCACAGGAACAAATACAGCACAGGATACCGGTAGCAGGGCACAGGAACAACGGGAACAATGGGAACGGGAACAGGATAATACTAAGGGACCGTTTGCTAAGACTAACATGGGTATACACAACAATGCTCAAGCAAGGAGTGAAAGGACAAAGCCCTTTATTTTTCTTGTGCACTCGCTGGCCCTTTAAGGGAAGATGCTGCAGAGCAGAAGTGAGTGCTGGCGTCTCCTAGGAAGGAAATGACGGCCAGCACTCACAAGTCCATGGCCGCGGTCGACGAGGGGTATGTTTGAACGACAGTCCACGGCCGTGGGGCCGCGGACGTTACAGTATCCCCCCTCTTACGCCCTCTCTTCTTGGGACCAGAGCGAGAGAGGAATTTCTTAATGAGGGTAGGGGCATTGAGGTTCTCTTCTGGCTCCTAGGACCTCTCCTCTGGACCAAACCCCTTCCAATCCACTAAGTAAAAAGTCCTTCCTCCTACTCTCTTGTAGTCCAGGATCTTCTTCACTTCAAACACATCGGAAGAACCGCTGGGGGACACTGCAGGTCTAGGAGTCTTACTGTAGCGGTGCAGAACCCACAGGCTTCAGGAGGGACACCTGAACGGAGTTGGGGGTTTTGAGAGTAGGAGGCAGCCGAAGTTTATAAGAGACAGGGTTAATTTGTTGCAGGATCTCAAAAGGTCAGAGGAACCTAAGAGCAAATTTGTATGAAGGCACCTTCAAACGGATATTCCTTGAGGACAGTCAGACTTTGGTACCCGGAAGAACCTGAGGTGGCTAGCTTCTCCTAGTATCCGCTTTTCAGTACATGTGATCCACTGACAGCAGAATAGAGGACCGGGCCTGGTGCTAGACTTGTAGAAAGTCCCCAAATGTAGAGTCAGCTGTGGGTACCTGGGATGTAGCCGAAACAGGAAGAGGGATTCGCGGATGTTGGCCGTAGACAATGAACAGCGGTGTGGAAGTAGTGCACTCACGTGTGGGGTTGTTGTATGAGAACTCGGAAGAAGCTGTACCCAGTCATCATGCTGCATGGAGATGAAGTGGCGAAGATAATTCTCCATGATATGGTTAATCCTCTCGACTTGGCCGTTGGACTGGGGATGGTATGCTGAGGAAAAGTCACATTTCACATCTAGGAGTTTACAGAGGGCTCTCCAGAATTGCGAAGTAAATTTAACCCACCGATCAGACACAATATGAAGGGGCAAGCCATGCAAGTGGAGGATGTGCTGGATGAAGGGATTAGCCAGTCGAGGGGCAGATGGTAGTACGGTCAGCGGAATAAAATGTGCTATCTTCGAGGACCGGTCCACCACCACCCAGACTGTATTGCATCCTGCTGAGGGAGGAAGATCTATGACAAAGTCCATTGCTATATGCTGTCGGGGAGCGTTGGGCACAGGCAGAGGTTGGATCAGACCGGCAGGCCTGGAGTGAGCAACTTTGTTGAAAGCACACAGGAAGAGACAAAGTCCACAATATCTTTGGGCAGCGTGGGCCACCAGAAATGACGAGCAATCATATCTCGAGTCTTACGAAGACCCGCATTCCCAGCCAGTTTGGAGCTGTGTTCCCAGCGAAGGATTCTCTTCCTGTCTGCCAACTGCACAAAAGTCCTTCTCGAAGGGATGTCTCTAACTTGCAGGGGATTAGCAGAAATAATGCAGGTCTATGATACATTGAGGGGACTCCACAGTGTCTTCTGTTTCAAACAACCTGGACAGGACATCGGCCCTCACAATTTTGTCAGTGGGACGGTATTGGAGCACAAATTGGAACTGGGTGAAGAACAGCGACCACCTGGCTTGATGGGGGTTCAGCCGTTGAGCCGACTGAAGATAAGTGAGATTTTTGTGGTCGGTGTATATCAGGATGGGGTCAGCTGCGCCCTGTAGTAGATGTCTCCACTCCTCCAGAGCCAATTTGATTGCCAGTAACTTCCGATCCCCAATAGAGTAATTGCGCTCTGCGGGAGAAAAAAGTCTAGCGTAATAGCCACATATTACTGCCTTTCCTTTGAAACTTCTCTGGAACAGAAGTGCACCTGCACCAACAGAGAAAGCGTCCACCTCCAACGAGAACTGTCGAGACACGTCAGGAGGATTGAGGTTGAAGTGAAGGCACTCTTAAGGCTATTAAACGCTGATTCTGCCTCCGGAGTCCTCACCTTGGCGTTCATACCTTTCTTGGTAAGGGTTGAGATTGGAGCTGTCAGTGAAGAGAAGTTTGGGATAAACTGCAGGTAGAAATTGTCGAATCCCAAAAAACACTGTATGGACCACAGACCCTGAGGACGTGGCCATTCCAGGACGGACTTTACTTTCTCAAGATCCATCTTGAGGCCTTGATCCGAGATGATGTAGCCCAGGAAGGGCAGGGAATTTTCTTTAAAAATGCACCTCTCCAGCTTGGCATACAGACGATTCTCCCTTAATCACAGAAGAACTTGACAGACATGCCTCTGATGAGTTGTCTGATCTGTGGAGAAGATCAAAATATCATCAAGATAGACCACAACACAGACATAAAGGAGATCTCTGAAGATATCATTGACGAATTCCTGGAAGACCGTGGGAGCGTTACATAAACCGAAGGGCATCACCAGGTATTCGTAGTGCCCGTCTCAAGTGTTGAATGCAGTCTTCCACTCGTCACCTTGATGGATTCGGATCAAACTGTAAGCCCCAGGCAAGTCTAGTTTAGAGAAAATCCTGGCTCCTCGTATATGGTCAAATAGTTATGAAATTAGTCACAACGGGTATCTGTTCTTAACCATGATCTGGTTGAGACCACGGTAGTCAATGCAAAGAAGAACCCGGCCGGGGAGGAGGATTTTCATATGAAACCCCTCTCCAGATTCTCCTTGATATAGGCCGACATGGACTCAGTCTCTGGCAAAGACCAGTGTGGGGGAAGGATCTCCGCCTCCTTCTTGCTGAAGACGTCCGCAAACTGAGAGAAATGAGGATGTAATCCTGCTAATGACTGAGGCAGAGGAGGCTGGACAGGATGGATCTGTAACAGACAGCGGTGGAGACATTTGGAGCCCCATTGGAGAACTTTTCCGGAATTCCAGTCCAGGACTGGGGCATGTAACTTGAGCCAAGGCAGACCCAGCAGAACAGGATTGACGGATTCAGGCAAAACAAGAAATGTAATCAGTTCAGTATGAAGGGCTCCAACTTGGAGCTTCAGTGGCTTGGTCTCAGACACGATCGGATCGGGCAGAGGAAGTCCATTCACAGAGGCAATAGCCAGAGACGTCTCCAGAGGAACTGGGGCAACTGGAGATGATCCATTAGGTCTTGTTGGTTGAAGCCTGCCTCGGACCCTGACTCCAGATACGTAGAGACCTGGTGTGTCTTCTCGCCGGACACTATGGTCACGGGAATGGACAGTTTAGAAGAGATTTTTTTGTCAACGGGGTTATTGATGCATCCCTGGATAGAACTCATTTATTAACTGGTTCCCGACCGATGGCTGTGTTTTTACAGCCAGCGGTCAGGGTTCTTAAAACCCGAGACATAGACTTTTTACGGCCCGGGTTTTAAAGGAAGAGTGTCACGACCAACTTTTTTTTTAATATGTTATGTGTTTTAGTGTGATAGATCAATAAATTTTATTAATGTATGTTGCTGTGTTGTACTTTTTACGTTTTTAATTGATTTACTTCTCTATGGGGGCTGCCATTTTTGTTTCCATTACTGTGTGTGTCGATTAACGTCACACACAGACATGGAATACGGCAGCCACAGTCCCATAGGGACTGCGAACGGCTCCCGTCCCATTGACTGCCGTGTACGGCGTCTGTGTGGGAACTGCGCATGCGCCGCTCCCACACAGTCCTATTCGAAATTGGCGCCGTCCGGCGCCATTTTCCTGTGGACCGGAAGTCGCGGCCGGACAGTAATATTACTACTTCCGGTCGCGGCTTCCGGACTTGTGCACATGGAACAGCGGCAGCAAACGGAGCGGACGGGCCGGAGGGAGCCGCGGCGGCAGGAGCAGGTAAGAGATTTCAATGTATGTTCGTGTTTACTACTGTATGTAAACCTACTACGCTGTGTGTTAGCTCAAAAAATGGCGACACACAGTGTAGGAGGTTACACCGTTCAAACCCCTCGTTTATCCCGGCACTAGCCAGGATAAAGGAGGGGGGGATGCTGAGAGCTCACTAGAGCGAGAGCTTTTAACCCAATGTTGCAATGCTGCAATTTTGGGAAATAGCTCCATCTAGTGACCAAAAATGGGTAGTATTATAAATTAGAATTAATTTATAATATTTCCTGACTATTTCCTGACTCGTGAAAAAAATAAAAAAAATTTGAACAATGTTTAATCACCCACACACTAAATGTTTAATTAAAAAAAAAAAAACATGTTTTTCGGGCAATACCATGCCTTTAACTTGCTGCCCGCGCAATCAGGCAGCTGAATGTCGGGTCTCCGGCTGTCAGTGACTGCCGGGGACCCTGAGGAGAAAATAGAAGCAGCTTTTGCTGCTCTATCTTCTCTGATGACTTGTACACAGCGCTCAATACGCGCTTTGTATAGGAATAGAGACAGCAGTAGCGGCGCTGTCTCTATTCCTCCCGGTGATCATGTGACTGGTCACATGATCGCCAGGTGCCGTTACTGACAGACTGCAGCTGGGTCTTACAAGACCCAGCACAGCCCTATTAGTGACAATCGTCACTATGAGAGGGCTGATTTCCCCTGTAACTGGGGCTGCTGTGCAGCTCCAGTTACAGTGGAAAAACATGGTGTAAAAGAAAGAAAAAAAAATTTCAAGTTCCCCAAAGGTCTTTTTTGACCTTTGAGGGACAGACCATAGTAATAAAAAAATAGTAAAGTAAAGTGCACATTTTTTTTTAGAATAAATACACATAAAATACCCACGTAAAAAAAAAACGTTCCCCCCCCGCCAATCATTTTTGTAACGCTAGCGCTGACCCAATTACCCTAATATAGACATGTAATATATTAAAATTTACGGTAGACAATGACGATCACAAATAAAAGGTCTATTTTAGGTTAAAACTATGTTATTACCCCAAAAAATAGCTGAAACGTAAAAAAGCTTATTTTTTTACTATTATTTTCAAACTTTATGAATAAAAATTCTAAAATAGCAAAAAAGATGTGTATAAAAACGATAAAAAAAAAAGAAACCTGTATTGTCTACGGAAAAAACGTCGCAAAAATCACGTTGTTAACCCAACAAATAAAAAAGTTATAGCCATTTAACTAACACGTGCTAAAAAGGGCTAAACGGTGTCTGGTCCTGAAGGCTCAAAATAGCCCGGTCCTGAACTAGTTAAATAGACACAATAAACCGGATAGAAAGGGTTTGGGAAATGTACTAGAGGAATTTGGGTGGATCGATGCTTGGCATAGTAGAAACCCGGTGAGTAGGGTATATTCTTGTTACACTAAATCGCACAACACATTATCACGGATTGATATGGCTATATGTAATAAAAAAAGCACTTCAAGATATTGTTAAAGTTAAATATGAAGCACATGGAATTTCGGACCATTCACCTTTGACAGTGGTATTAAGAAAAGGGTATAATTATGGGGGTAGGAGATTTAGAGTAAACAATAATTGGTTTGTTATGGTGGATCATTGTAAAATTAAAGATGAACTTATCTGTTTTTTTTAACCCCTTCCCACCCAATCATGTACAGTAACGTGATGAAAACTAGTGTCTTAACGCCTTTTTACGTTACTGTACGTGATGGAGATGAAGCTAGCTCAGGAGCTGAGCCAGCAACATCACCGCCGGGTGACAGCTGTATGTTACAGCTGGTACCCTGAGGAATCGGCCAGGACCGGAGCTAGCATCCGATCCGGACGATTAACCCCTCAGATGCTGCGTTCAATAGAGATCGCAGCATGTGAGGAGTTTTTAGCCACCGGCACCCCAGCAATGTGATCGCTGGGTTGCCGGTGGCTGCAAAGGCGATCGGAGGCTTAATACTTACCTCCCGGTCTGCCAGCAATGGAAGCCTCCTATGCCCTGCTCGGCGGCGGGGCCTAAAAGGCTTCCGGTACCATCAGCAAGATGGCGCCGGTTCAGCTTCCGGCTCAGAAGTCATCAGCAGTGTGTGTCCGTTGTATGTTACAGCGAACACCCCGATCTATCGGCAGGAACCGGAGCTAGCTCCGATTCCTGGCATTAACCCCTTCGATGCAGCAATCCATTGCGATCGCTGCATCGTAGAGGTTTGTAGCAAATCGGCAGCCTGCCATTACGGAAGCTGATTAGGCCCCACCCAGAGGCGGAGCCTGATCGGCTTGCTTGCTGTCAGTGAACAACTGACAGTTCCAATACATTGCACTACATAGGTAGTGCAATGTATTAGAAAATCACACAAACAGTTGGACCTTCAAGTCCCCTAGTGGGACTAAAGAAAAGTTTAAAAAAAAAGTGTAAAATAAATAAAAATAAAAAGTTGTAAAACATACAATAAAAGTTTCAAGTAATAAAATAAAACACAATCTCCCCCTTTTTCCCTTATCAAGTCATTTATTATTGAAAAAAATAATAAACCATACATATTTGGTATCGCTGCGACCATAACGACCTAAACTATAAAAATCAAGCACAATAGAGGGAAGTCGGCACCACTCTCAATCTTCACAGCATGGAAAAGGTAGATAGATGCAAGTGGAGTCAGGGTTTCCTCGTTTAAGCAAACTTCGGGCGGTTCTCAGCATAAATACAGACGGTCTTGTAGTATGATATGATAGGAGAAATGAAAATGCGGCACTCACCTGTTTGCAATTCTTCTTAACTTTATTGTGTCATCTTGGCAAGGGTAAAAGCATTACAGGGAGGACAGCTAGTTGTAGGTTACAGCCTGTTTCGCGCTGGGTGTCAGAAAAATATCCAGTTGTGCAGCCCGAGGGGAACAATTCTTCTGTTTCAAAAGGCGATGTATCAAGGCACTAAAATTTGAAAACTAGAAAGGGGAGGGCCCAAACATATCTGCTGGAAGCGAGGGTGCCCGTATTATACCAGGACAACACTTTCCTGGCAAAATTCCCCAAACTGCAAAGGTGCGGAGTGTGGACCAAAAGGGGGATAAGGAAGGACATTTATCATTGCATCACAGCGTAACACACATCTATGGATTATTATTATTTTTTTTTTACCTTATTATTATACCACCTGACTATGCCCCTGATGTACTCTGCCCAGCTCACATATGCCCCACATTATAAACGGAAACACCAGTAAGACTCGAAACAAAACTATTACCAAGCAAATTCCACGCTCCAAAAGCCAAATGGCGCTCCCACCCATCTGAGCCCTACAGTGTGCCCAAACAGCAGTTTACTTCCACAAATATGGCTTCGCCATACCCGGGAGAACCCTTTTAACAATTTTTGGGCTGTGTGTCTCCAGTGGCATAAGCTGGGCACGACATATTTGCCACTGAATTGGCATAGCAAGGAAAAATGTTTAATTTGCACCTTCCGCAGCGCAATCATTTATGGAAAAGACACATGGGGTGAAAATGCTCACTACACCCCTTAATAAATGCCTTGAGGGGTGCAGTTTCCAAAATGGGGTCACTTGTCAGGGGTTTCTTTTATTATTTCACATCAAAGCCTCTGCAATTTTGAACCAATACTTTATATGTCGCCAAATTAGGCCTCAATTTTACATGGTACTCTTTCACTCCTGAGCCCTGTCGAATGTCCAGGCAAAAGATTAGTGCCACATGTAGGGTGATTCTAAAACAGGGAAACACTGCATAATAATTGAGAGCTGTCTTGTTATGGTGGCACATATTGGCATATCTAAGGAAAAATTCCCATTTTCACTCTCCCACATCGTGTGCACACGAATTTCTGCAAAACACCTGTGGGGTTAAAATGCTCACTACACCCCTAGGTGAATACCTTCAGGGTGTTGTTTCCAAAATGGGGTCACTTCTCGGGGGGGATCCACTGTTTTGGTCACACAGGGACTTTGCAAATGCGACATAGCGACCAGAAACCAAATGCAGCAAAATCTGTACTCCAAAAGCAAATGGCGCTCTTTCCCTTCTGAGCCCTCCCGTGTGCCCAAACAGCAGTTTATGACCACGTGTGCGGTATTGCCGTACTGCAGAGAAGTTTCTTTACAAATGTCGGGGTTCTTTTTTTCCTTTATTTGTTGAGAAAATTAAAAATTTGGCGCTAAAGCTACGTCTTATTGAAGAAAAATGATTTTTTTTTCTTTTCACTGCCCAGTTCTAATAAAATCTATGAAACACCTGTGGGGTCAAAATGTTCACTACATCCCTAGATGGATTCCTCAAGGGGGTGTAGTTTTCTCAATGGAGTCACTTTTTTGTCATTTTCACTGTTTTGGTCTCTTAAGGGCTTTGGCAATCTGACCTGGCTCCGCAAACCATTCCTACTAAATTTGAGCTCCAAAAGCCAAATGGCGCTCTTTCCCTTCTAAGCTCCGCCGTGTGTCCAAAAAGCTGTTTATTACCACATGTATTGTTTTACTCGGGAGAAATTGCTTTACAAATGTTGTGGTGCTTTTTCTCCTTTAGTCCTTGTGGAAATTAGAAAAAATTAGCTAAACCTACATTTTCTTTGAAAGAATGTAGATTTTCATTTTCACGCCCTACTTCCAATAATTTCTGCAAAAAACCTGAGGGGTCAAAATGCTCACTATACCCCTAGATAATTTCCTCAAGGGGTGTAGTTTCCCAAATGGGGTCACTTTTGGTGGATTTCCACTATTTTGGCACCGCAAGAGCCCTTCAAACCGGACATGGAGCCTAAAATATTTTCTAATAAAAAGGAGGCCCAAAATACACTATGTGCATCTTTGCTTCTGAGGCCAGTGCTTTAGGCCTCATTTACACGAGCGTGTGCGTTTTCCGCACGCCAAAAAACGCAGCGTTTGGCGTGCGCAAAAGGCACTTGACAGCTCCGTGTGTCATCAGTGTATGATGCGCGGCTGCGTGATTTTCGCGCAGCCACCATCATAGAGATGAGGCTAGTCGATGTCAGTCACTGTCCAGGGTGCTGAAAGAGTTAACTGATCGGCAGTAACTCTTTCAGCACCCTCGACAGTGAATTCCGATCACAATATACACCAACCTGTGAATAAAAAAAAAAGACGTTCATACTTACCAAGAACTTCCTGCTTCCTCCAGTTCGGTCTCCCGGCCGTTGCCTTGGTGACGCGTCCCTCTCTTGTCATCCGGCCCCACCTCCCTGGATGACGCGGCAGTCCATGTGACCGCTGCAGCCTGTGATTGGCTGCAGCTGTCACTTGGACTTAATTCTCATCCCGGGAGGTCAGACTGGAGGAAGAAGCCGGGAGTTATCGGTAAGTCAGAACTGCTTTTTTTTTTACACGTTCATGTATATTGTGATCGGAAGTCACTGTCCTTGGTGCTGAACCAGTTTAACTCTTTCAGCACCGTGGACAGTGACTGTCTTCTGACGTCACGTACCGGAAATTTTTTTGCCGGGTTCGGCCAAAACGAGTTCGCCCGAACCCGGTGAAGTTCGGTTCGCTCATCTCTAATTTGACACTACGTTTGGATGTTTGTAAACAGAAAAGCACGTGGTGCTTTTCTGTTTACATTCATCCTTTTGACAGCTCTTGCGCGAATCACGCAGTTCGCACGGAAGTGCTTCCGTGCGGTATGCGTGGTTTTCACGCACCCATTGACTTCAATGGGTGCGTGATGCGCGAAAAATGCACGATTATAGAACATGTCGTGAGTTTTACGCAACGCACTCGCGCTGCGCAAAATTCACGCATTGTCTGCACTGCCCCATAGAGTAATATAGATGCGTACGACACGCGTGAAAAGCATGCGCGTCGCACGCGCGTATATTACGCTTGTGTAAATGAGGCCTTAGTCCATTACCACACTAGGGCCACATGTGGGATATTTCTAAAAACTGCAGAATCTGGGCAATAAATATTGAGTTGCATTTCTCTGGTAAAACCTTCTGTGTTACAAAAAAAAATAGATTAAAAATGAATTTCTGCAAAAAAAAATGAAATTTGAAAATTTCACCTGTACGTTGCTTTAATTCCTGTGAAACTTTTAAAGGGTTAAGAAACTTTCTAAATGCTGTTTTGAATACTTTGAGGGTTGAAGATTTTAAAATGGGGTGACTTTTTTCCGTTTTTTTATATACAAGGCCCTAAAAGCCGCTTCACAACTGAACTGGCCCCTGTAAAAATAGCCTTTTGAAACATTCTTGAAAATGTGAGAAATTGCTGCTAAAGTTCTAAGCCTTGTAACGTCCTAGAAAAATAAAAGGACGTTCAAAAAACGATGGCAATCTAAAGTAGACATATGGGGGATGTTAATTAGCAACAATTTTGTGTGGTATAACTGCTTGTCTTACAAGCAGATACATTTAAGTTTAGAAAAATGCTAATTTTTGCAATTTTTCACGAAATGTTGGTGTTTTTATTGACCAAATTTTTCCACTATTATAAAGTACAATAAATCACGAGAAAACAATCTCAGAATCGCTTTGATAGGTAAAAGCATTCCCAAGTCATTACCACATAAAGTGACACATGTCAGATTTGAAAAAATGGGTCTGGTCCTGAGGGCCAAAATGAGCTTGGTCCTCAAGGGGTTAAGGAAAATGAGGGTTCGGCATCTCCTGGGATGTTTGGGATACTGCAATGGGGAAGTCTCCAGAGATTTTAAGATTGAACAGGGTACAAGACAGGGTTGTCCCTTATCACCTTTGCTATTCTCTTTGATTATGGAACCCCTGGCAGTAATCGAAGATAGGAGTATAGTTGGCTTTGAGTATGGAGACGTTATCGAAAAAATCTATCTCTCTACACGGATGATGTTTTGTTATAGATGGGTTCTTCTCACTCTATTAATATAGTTATTGAGATATTTGAATGGTATGGATATTTTCAGGGTTAAACATTAATTGGGACAAATCTGCCTGTTTGATGATTGATAAAATTGATAATTTTTATCTCGGGCAAATGTCTGTTGTTCGAGATGACCAACATATAAAATATTTGGGGATTTATTTCACTAAAAACTTAATGGATTTTATGAAATTAAATATTGAACCTCTTTTTGATAAAATCAAGGGACGTATCCAGGTGTGGAAGAAAATTTATTTTTCTATTCCTGGGAGAATTGCCCTGATTAAGATGATTCTTCTTCACCAAATATTTTTGGAAATTCTCCTACAAACATACCAGAAATGAGGCATTTTGTTTCTTGAGCAATTAGTAGAGAATGGAGTCCTGTTGGACTTTGAGACTCTTAATAAGAAATTTGGACTGCGTAAAGGAGGTTGGTTCTATTTCAGGCAGCTGTATCAAGCCTTTATGTCAGAAGATCATGGAGCAAAGAGGATTGTGGAGGTTCCAGTATTTGTTAAATGAATGATGAATTCACTTTCTAATAAGGGTCTGTCGTCTAAATTATATAAATCCTATATGAGGCAGATGTTGGTAAGAAATCCAGGTAAATCCAGGAAGTACTGGGAAGAGATTCTAGGTACTAGGGTTGGTAGAGAATGGCCTCTGGTATTAAGGGGTCTCAAAAAAGGGTCAACCAGCCCGGCCCATAGGATATCACAATTTTTTATTGTTCACAATCTACAATTCTCCCCAGCTAAGATAGCCAAATTCTATGGGCAGCAAGAAGCCTAAATGTCATAGTCTAGAAGCTGATAACCTGCATCTACTATGGATGTGCCCAAAAATAAATATGTTCTGGGAAGAGATCTGTAATGATATTTTTGGGATTTTTCAAGTAAGAATATCTTTAGACCCTTGGATTTGTTTATTGGGAGCTCTGGAGGTGGAAGACGAGTCTGCTGGGAGAACTAGGGCAGTGGGAAAATTACTTTATTATGCTAGGAAGTGTATTTTATTGAATTGGAAGAGTAAAAGCCCTCCGTCGGTAGATAAATGGGTTAAATACACCAATAGAATTATAATGTTGGAAAAGAATGATTTTAGAAAGAAGAGGAAGATCTTTTTTCTTCCCAGGTTGGGCCCCTTGGATTCAGTGTCGGTTTGAAGCACTGGAAAGGGAAGTATTGGAGGCGATGTAGCGGAGGTGGAGGAGAAAGTGGTTTGGAGATATTATTATTTTATTATGTAAATTATTATTATTATTTTTTTTTTTGGGAATGGGGGTTTATAATGTTTGTCATAACTGCTATGATGTTTTGTGAAGAAACTAAGCAGCTGTACATTGTTGGTACATATTTTTTTGTGCTGAGTTAAAACTATTTAGTGATATGCTCTGTTTTTTATAGGGGCTAAAGAGTATATGTACTCAGTAAGGTCGTGGTAAGAAAGTGGAACTATTATATATGGGCCATTTGTTTCTATGGTACCAGTGCATAGAAATGAGCACAATGAATGTAGGTTGTTTGTTTTGGATCATGTTGCTAATATTTGTTGTTGTATACAGGGTATATGCGATATGTACAGTTGGTTTATTTTTTGTATTTGAAATTTGACTTAAAAATTCTAGAAGACTTGGGGAAAACAAAAAAAGAAGAGAATTTTTTATTTTGCGCTGTTCTGCCCAGGGTTGTCTCTCCAACCAATCCTAGGAACTGGAGCTTTTTGGCTTCTGTGGACACAAACGCACAACATGGCCTCAGAGGCCGCAATACAGACAAAGTCCCAAACTGCATCTGCGTTGTTTCTCCTGGGCTCACAATTTGAGCCGGTCCACCTGCATAGGCTCCTCTGGTGGAACAACTGGTGAGGGCAACAGGGATTGCTGGAAAATAGGAGCCAGTCTAGGGAATCTTCTCTCCCGGAAAACCTCTTGGGATCGCTCCCGGATCCTCATGTCAATCCGAGTGGCTAGAAGAATAAGACCATCCAGGGTAGGTGGCAGATCGCGAGCGGCAAGCTCGTCTTTAATTTCAGAAGACAGTCCCTGCCAGAATGTAGCCACCAAGGTCTCATTGTTCGAGGTCAGCTCTGCTGCCCGGGTGCGGAACTGAATGGCATCCTCACCCGCGGACGTGTCTCCCTGGCGAAGGGTCGGCAGAGATGCAGCAGCAGAAGAAACTCTCCCAGGTTCCTCAAATATTGTACGGAAAGTCTGTAAGAAACACAGTAAGTCACGGGTCTCTGGTCCCTGACGTTTCCAAATGGGGTTCGCCCATGCCAGTGCCTTGCCAGTAAGGAGAGAGATTATGAAGGCGATCCTTGCGCCGTCAGAAAGGAAGGCCTTTGCATGCAATCTGAAGTGGCTCTTGCATTGGATCAGAAATCGCCTGCAGGTACTGGCAGCTCCGTCATAGCGAGGAGGTAGTGGCAGGGAGAATCGGGAGTCGGCACTGGTATTGACAGGAGGTGTAGCAGGGGGAACAGCAGGGACAAACGCAACAGGTGCAGGTGACGACTGCAGCTTGCGCATCCAACCGATGTGCAATGGCATTGACTGCCTGGAGGAGTTGGTGCTGTCGTGACCGAAGGTCTCGCATGTCTGCCTGCATGACTTGTGACGTCGTCATGGTCTTGGGTTGACCAGCGGGGTTCATGGCCTGAGCGTACTGTCACAATCCGTGTGTATGTGGACCCACTAGGCCGCACAACCTTAGCGGAGTAGCAGCTGGCCAAACAGTCTTTACAAAGTCTTAGTACAAGAGTACCTCCAGACAGTAGCAGTAGCTTAGGCACAGATGAACTTGAAGGCAGATAACGCCACACGTGGCGGATAATATCAGGCATGGCAGATGACACCAGACGTGGTGTAATACAGCAGGCGAGACAGGTGGCACAACACAAATCCAACACTCTAAGGCACAGGAACAAATACAGCACAGGATACATGTAGCAGGGTGCGGGAACAGGATAACACTAAGGGATCATTTGCTAAGACTAACATGGGTATACACAACAACGCTCAGGCAAGGAGTGAAAGGGCAGAGCCATTTTTATAGTCCAGGGTGATTTGGGCTGATTGGTGATATTTTTCTTGTGCGCTCGCTGGCCCTTTAAGGGAAGATGCTGCAGAGCGGAAGTGAGTGCTGCCGTCTCCTAGGAAGGAAATGACGGCCAGCACTCACAAGTCCATGGCCGCGGCGGTCGAGGGGTAAGTCAAAACGATGGTCCGCGGCCGTGGACGTTACAAGAGGAAGAAGGCAGAGTTATTCTAAAAGCACAGTTTTGGCCCAGGAGGGCTTAGTTCACATGGCTCAGGAGGTTTTTCGTAACAGATCCTTGGGTGCTCCCCAACAGAGAGGACTTGATCTCTTAGGGTCGTCTCTTCCATCTGGCAGTAGGGAGACTTCATCTCACAGTGTGAAACTTGAGAGGCAAATTTTAAGTCGTACAGCACTTTCTAATCAAGTAATATCTACCCTGCTAGCTAGCAGAAAAAAAAGGTGCTGTCCAGTATTTATCATATACCATCATTTTGGAGGACAGGGTCTTAGTTAAACCAGAACCAATTTTTCTCCCCAAAGTGGTTTCAGATTTCCACCGCTCCCAGGAAATTGTACTACCCTCCTTGTGTCAGTCTCTGGTCAAATTAAGTCTCTGGTCAAATATATTGAAGTCACTAAAGTGTGGAGAAATTCTCCTCAGCTATTTATAGAAGTCCATGGTTCTAGGAAAGGGGATAAAGTCACCAGCAGGGCTATTGCTAGGTGATATTGGGGACTACCGAGTTAGTTTACTCCTCGGCAGGGATAGACCCCTCTCTTGGATTAGTGTTTATTCCAGAAGAGCAGTTTATACTTCATGGACAGAGAGAGGTAAAATCTCCATAGGTCAAATTTGTAAAGAAGTCACCTAGAGTTCGCCAAATAATTTTTTTAAGCATTAAAGTCTTGATTTACAGTCCAATGAGCAGTTAGCCTATGGAAAAAAAAAAGTTCTTCAGGCAGCTAACCCACATTTGAATTATCTAGTTTATTCTCTCACTGGTGCGGTCATGGGCAACAGAAGAAATACTAATATTACAATTACTGGTAATCTCGTTTTCATTGAGCCCATAACCTCTAATGGTTCCATGAATATAGCAACATATCTGTACTTGCTACATATTGCTAGTCCACATCGGCTAATTTTAACCCTGTGTGTTCTGTGTCCTTTTTGGAAATGTCTTATTTATGTTAATAAAAGTTACATTTTAGCTTACTTTTTGGTACTATTCAGTAGTTGGAAATCAGGGTTTTTGTGCCTCTGGCATATTAGTATTTTGAATTATCTCATTAAGAAAGACCCTTTTTCATTGGAAGTCTGCCATCAGGGTCCAGCCTTTTTAACTACCAGTGATCAGCTGATATCGCCAGGGGAAGCCACATCTGGCCATCCATACAAATGTAGCAATATATAACAGCCGTTCAAATGATGCGTGGATGGACCGGGTCTGCTGTTGTTGAAGCTGCTCTTACAGAGTAGCTTCCATTCTGGCTCATAGAGGAACCCCACTCTATAACAGCCATGTGCCCAAATAGCAAAGCGTAAATGAAAGGAAAAAAACAGGAATTTAACGAGCACTGCCACCATCATAAAGAATGTATAAAAGTTAAAAAAAATTCAGCATACAATGCGTTTCAAGACCACTTCGTTCCTGATGTACCTGATGAAGAAAATGCCAACTAAATGTTCATTTTTATACTTTCCCTATGATGGTGGCAGTGCCCGTTGCATTCCTGCTATTTTCCTTTCACTAAAGTTTTGCTATTGGCCCGGAGGACTGCAGGGTGTAGCATCTATTCCACCGTCAGAATCTATGCAATTCTACCTCAAACGTGTTAACAGAGTTGTGCCTGGTCGTTGCACAACCTGCTCTGGTGAGCATAATCTTTTGACTTTTCATAACTTTTATTTCAGATTTATTTTACTATGGAGCGCTTTTTTGGTTTTATATTTTGGATATGCCCTAATAGGGCATAAAGACAGGGAAGACATAATATTACACAATGTAAGAATGAAAAAACACCGAAAAAGGCCATACTTACAAATGGACACAGCCAGGTCAGAAACGCTGATGAAGGCGAGTGAGCAGGTGCTTTAAATAATAATAGCCACTCCCACTAGTCTTGAGGGGAGTGGTATGTGGTGCATGGGATGTGTAGTAAGAAATAATAAATGAATAGTGTATGTGCAAGTGTAATAATGTAAGTGAAATATAGGGGGCAGTAATGAGTAAAGTGCCTAAAAAATAAATGAATAATGGGATGCAAGTGTGTGAAAGATGGAGGGATAGTGTGTAAGTCATGAGGCGCAACGTGACTAGCCAGGTAGAAGCCTATTTGTGACGCCTTGATAATTCATAGAGCGGGCTACCCTGCTTGCTAGGCCAAACAACAACACACCATGCTCTCCCAGCATCAAAGACCTGGCTGTGTCCAAAAGAAGCGAATATAAGTAATAATGAAAAATACCTGGGGTATTAGTGATCATTTTGGCCAAAAGGACGCAAGCTCGCAATCCACGACAAGGATCCCCAGACTTGCGAGTCCCTAACTGGAGCAAAAAGCTCCTGATGTACAGACAAAACAGATAAAAACAAGGACATTTATGCAAAAACACCGAAAAAGGCCATACTTACAAATGGACACAGCCAGGTCAGAAACGCTGATGAAGGCGAGTGAGCAGGTGCTTTAAATAATAATAGCCACTCCCACTAGTCTTGAGGGGAGTGGTATGTGGTGCATGGGATGTGTAGTAAGAAATAATAAATGAATAGTGTATGTGCAAGTGTAATAATGTAAGTGAAATATAGGGGGCAGTAATGAGTAAAGTGCCTAAAAATAAATGAATAATGGGATGCAAGTGTGTGAAAGATGGAGGGATAGTGTGTAAGTCATGAGGCGCAACGTGACTAGCCAGGTAGAAGCCTCATTATGTAAGAATGAAACAAATTTAAATTTGAAGGTATCTACGTGTCAGATTTTATTAGTGTCACATAATTGCATTTGACAAAGTCATATGAAATATAGGTGAAATCCACAGAAATCTGGATAACAAGGTCTCAAGGGACAGCCAAATTTAGGGTGTGGGGTGGTGGGTTCAATCACTCTTCCTCCTAAACAACATTGCCGATAAATCCAATATATAACTGTCGGATCTACCTCTCCTGACTCTTCTTTAGCTCTGGGCACCACCATACTTTTTCCTGATTCTGTCCAGCGCCGGTGCCTGGAGCTGAATATGATATGACAAAACCTTTTAAAAAGTGCTTTGGGAATTTTTAAATTTTTTAGCTGCTGAACAACCCTTTTAAGGGGTCTAGTCTGGGGTCTAGTCTGGGGTTTATTTAGGCCTCTAGTCTGGAATTGGAAGTAATGTAGCGGTCTGGTCTGAGCTGATTATTTAAGGGGTGAGGTCTGGGGTCTGAAATGTATCTAGGGGTCTAGTCTGGGGTCTGAATTTATTAATTTTATTTAGGCCTCATTCACACGACAGGGTCCGAGTGTCGGCCGGGAAAATCGGCTGTTTTTGGCCGATTTTCCCGGCCGGTTTGCATCCGATTTGCATCCGTTACGATTCCGTTCCGGGCCGAGTTGCCGTTTTTACCGGCCGATTTGGACCCGATTTGAATCCGTTTTTTTCCCTGTCCGTTTTAAAATCGGATGAATTTCATTTAAATTTGTTGCCACACACAGCCCTTTGTAATGCCACAGCCCCCCTGGTAGGTAATGCCACCCAGCCCCCTGTAGGTAATGCCACCCAGCCCCCTGCAGGTAATGCCACCCAGCCCCCTGTAGGTAATGCCACCCAGCCCCCTGTAGGTAATGCCACCCAGCCCCCTGTAGGTAATGCCACCCAGCCCCCTGTAGGTGATGCCACACAGCCCCTGTTGGTGATGCCACCCTGCCCCCTGTAGGTGATGCCACCCTGCCCCCTGTAGGCGATGCCACCCAGCCCCCTGTAGGAATACCACCCTGTCCCCTGTAGGTAATGCCACCCAGCTCCCTGTAGGTAATGCCACCCAGCCCCCTGTAGGTAATGCCACCCAGCCCCCTGTAGGTAATGCCACCCAGCCCCCTGTAGGTAATGCCACCAAGTCCCCTGTAGGTAATGCCACCAAGTCCCCTGTAGGTGATGCCACCAAGCCCCCTGTAGGCGATGCCACACAGCCACCTGTAGGCGATGCCACACAGCCCCCTGTAGGCGATGCCACACTGCCCCCTGTAGGCGATGCCACCCTGCCCCCTGTAGGCGATGCCACCCTGCCCCCTGTAGGCGATGCCACCTTGCCCCCTGTAGGCGATGCCACCCTGCCCCCTGTAGGCGATGCCACCCTGCCACCTGTAGGTGATGCCACCCACCAGCCCCCTGTAGGTGATGCCACCCACCCTGCCCCCTGTAGGTGATGCCACCCTGCCCCCTGTAGGTGATTCCACCCTGCCCCCTGTAGGTGATGCCACCCAGCCCCCTGTAGGTGATGCCACCAAGTCCCCTGTAGGTGATCCCACACAGCCCCCTGTAGGTTGCACCCATCCCCCCCCCCCTTCCAGGAGAAGTCACTGACTTCAATGTCCATATATGGACAGTGTAGTCACTGACTTCTCCTGAAGAGGAATTCCCTGCCACAGGTCGGGAATTCCGCTTCAGAAGTGAGTGACGTCACTGTGTCCATATATGGACAGTGTAGTCACTCACTTCTCCTGTAGCGGAATCCCCGGCCATAGAGTCGGGGATTCCGCTGCAGAAGTGCGTGACTTCGCTGTGTCCATATATGGACAGTGTAGTCATGCACTTCTCCTGTAGCGGCATCCCCGGCCATAGAGTCGGGGATTCCGCTGCAGAAGTGCGTGACTTCGCTGTGTCCATATATGGACAGTGTAGTCATGCACTTCTCCTGTAGCGGCATCCCCGGCCATAGAGTCGGGGATTCCGCTGCAGAAGTGCGTGACTTCGCTGTGTCAATATATGGACAGTGTAGTCATGCACTTCTGTAGCGGCATCCCCAGCCATAGAGTTGGGGATTCCGCTGCAGAAGTGCGTGACTTTGCTGTGTCCATATATGGACAGTGTAGTCACGCACTTCTCCTGTAGCGGCATCCCCGGCCATAGAGTCGGGGATTCCGCTGCAGAAGTGCGTGACTTCGCTGTGTCCATATATGGACAGTGTAGTCACGCACTTCTCCTGTAGCGGCATCCCCGGCCATAGAGTCTGGGATTCCGCTGCAGAAGTGCGTGACTTCGCTGTGTCCATATATGGACAGTGTAGTCACGCACTTCTTCTGTAGCGGCATCCCCGGCCATAGAGTCGGGGATTCCGCTGCAGAAGTGCGTGACTTCGCTGTGTCCATATCTGGACAGTGTAGTCACGCACTTCTCCTGTAGCGGAATCCGACTCCTACATCGAGCAATAAAAGACCCTCCTCCTCCTCTGCACTGTGAGGAGGAGGAGAGAGTGCGCGAGCGACGGTAGACCCGGCCATCACTCGGGACACATTCCGGTGATGGCCGGGTGGCGCCATAGACTTCTGTGGGAGCCGGGCGGCCGGGCACCCGGCCGAAAATAGAGCATGTCCTATTTTTTGACGGACGGTTTTCCCGGCCGTCAAAAAATCGGTCGTGTGAATAGCCCCATTAGGGGTCTATTATTCCTAATGCAGCCGGGTGCCGGCCGATTTATGAACGGCCGGCACCCGGCCGGGAAACCCTGTCGTGTGAATCCCGCCTTAGGGGTCTGGTCTGGGGTTTTAAGTAATGTTGGGATATGGTCTGAGGTTTTAAGTAATCTAGGGGTCTGGTCTTGGTCTTGAAGTAATGTAGGGGTTTGGTCTAGGGCCTAAAGTAATTTAAGGATCTGGTCTGGGATCTCAAGAAATTTAGGGGTCTGGTCTGGAGCCTGATCTGGGGTCTAAAGTAATGTAGGGTTCTGGTCTTGGGTCTGAAATAATGTAGGGGATTTATCTGTGATCTGAAGTAATGTAGGGGTCTGATCTGGGGTCTAAGTTCATTTTGGGGTCTGGTCTGGTTTATGATTCAATTTAGGCGTCTGGGATCTGAATTAATTTAGGGGTCTGGTCTGGGATCTCATTTGTGGGTGGGCTATAGTGAGTTTGGATAGGCTGTAGAAGTGAGGGGCAAAAGATGTCTGGGTTGCAAAATCTGGAGTTGTCAGAAGAAGTTATCATTGTGGTTTGGACGGGATGGGGAAAAAAAATTGATAGTCTCCAATCAGATTATATGTCACCTGTGATTCACCGGATTTAATTGTAGATTATTCTGCTTGTGTCTGATCAGTCTGATTAGTCTGCAGTGAGATGATGCTACGCAGACCACCTTTTGTAGAACTAGTATCTGACCAGTTTATGGTCGCTGTATGGCAGTTTTATTCGTTATATTAGCTTGTATAGTGGTAGCATACACTTGTCCCTGACTGAAACAGCAAGTTGTATTTTTTAATCGTACCATTTTGGGGTACATATAATTTATTGATTAACTTTTATTAACTTTTTTGGGGGGTAATGGAAAAAACCCATACATTTTGCCACTCTTTTTTGCATCTTAAATTTACGCCGTTTACTGTGTGGTCATTAAGATTGTGGCGATACCAAATTTATATAGATTTTGTATGTTTTACTACTTTTACACAGTAAAAACACTTTTTTTTCAAAATTATTTGTTTTTGTGTCGCTATGTTTTAAGAGCCAGAATTGTTTTATTTTTATGCCGATGCAGCTGTATGGGGGCTTGTTTTTTGCGGGATGACTTGTAGTTCTTATTGGTACCATTTTGGAGTACATGCGACTTTTTGATCACTTTTTATCAAATTTTTTTGAAGGCAGGATGAGCAGAAAACAGCAATTCTGGCATTGTTTTTTATTTTATTTTTTACGGCGTACACCGTGCGGGTTAAATAACAATCGCTTTATAGGTGGGGTAGTTACAGAAGCGCCGATGCCAAACGTGTAATATTTTAATTTTTTATTTTTCATATTAAAGTATTTTATAAGGGAAAAGTGGGTGTTTAATTTTTTTTATTTGGGATTTATTTGTTATTAACTTTATTAAACTTTTTATTAACTTTATTTTTAGTACCACTGGGGGACTTCACTATGCGATCTCCTGATCGCTTTTATAATACACTGCAATACTTCTGTATTGCAGCGTATTATTCCCTGTCAGTGTAAAACTGACAGGCACCTGCTAGGTCATGCTTCAGGCATGGTTTAGCAGGCATCCACCACAGGCAGACCTGGGGGCCTTTGTTAGGCCCCTAGCTGCCATAGAAGCTATTGGCACCCTTCAATTGCAATTGCAGGGTGCCGATGGGGTGAGAGAGGGAGCACCCTCCCTCCAAAACCACTTGGATGTTGAAATCGATCTCGCCCGTTAGTGCAGGTGTCCGGCTGTCTTTAGACAGCCCAACACCCGCTTTAGCCGGCACAGGACACCCATGCCGGGCTTATGTCAGAGCGCCGTGAAAAGGCGGCGCTTTGGGATAAGTACCCTTAACTACCACCGTGAAAAGGCGTATTGGCGGACATTAAGGGAGTAGCTAAAGACGTGACCAGAGAGAGCAAAATTTACCGTCCCTTGGATTCCAATCCTGAATCCGCCCCTGAGTGGTGCAGATACAGTTGTAATCAATATCTTTAGATGGATCACCTTAAGGCCTGATTCACACGAACACTGCGCATCTCGGATGTGAAAAACTGCAGTTTTTCACGTCCGAGGTGTATCCGTGCTCAGTTCTGCTGGACGCGATGTCACGCATCCCGCATAGTTGAGAGTCTATGGAGGGATGCGTGATGCGTGAAAAGATAGGATATGTCCTATTTTGCCACGGACCATTCACATGGTCCGTGGAAACAACGGCTGTGTGAACGGCCACATTGAATTACATAGGTCCGTGGGACGGCCGCTGTTTCAACGGCCGTCCCACGGACATTTAACACGTTCGTGTGAATCAGGCCTTAAAGTAGTAGACAAGTTCACAGGCATTAAGATCAGTAAAAGACATCTTTATAGTACTTTGGAAATGAGTAGGCAGGCAACTTTTTAAAAGACCTTAAAGATTTTGCAACCCCTATCTCCTATTAAAACAGATAAAAACAAGGGAACATATACAAAAAACACCGAAAAAGGCCATACTTACAAATGGACACAGCCAGGTCAGAAATGCTGATAAAGGAGTGTGAGCAGGTGCTTTAAATAATAATAGCCACTCCCACTAGTCTTGAGGGGAGTGGTGTGTGTGGTGCATGGGATGTGTAGTAAGAAATAATAAATGAATAGTGTGTGTGCAAGTGTAATACTATAAGTGAAATATAGGGGGCAGTAATGAGAAGTGCCTCAATAGAAATAAATGGATAATGGGGTGCAAGTGTGTGAAACGTGGAGGGATAGTGTGTACGTCATGAGGCACAACGTGTATAGCCAGGTAGAAGCCTATTTGTGACGCCTTGATAATTCATAGAGCGGGCTACCCTGCTTGCTATGCCAAACAACAACACACCATGCTCTCCCAGCATCAAAGACCCGGCCTTGTCGTGGATTGCGAGCTTGCGTCCTTTTGGCCAAAATGATCACTAATACCCTAGGTATTTTTCATTACTACGTATATTCGCTTCTCTTGGACTCGGCCGGGTCTTTGATGCTGGGAGAGCATGGTGTGTTGTTGTTTGGCATAGCAAACAGGGTAGCCCGCTCTATGATCACAGGATCACAGGATCAGCTGGGCACAGAGAAATAGCTCTGCGCGATGCAATTCCCCGAGAGGAATGCCCAGCCACAGTTAGAAATCCATGGTCATAATCTGACATGCGCAACCATAGAAAGTGCCTGCATTCATGGTTGTGTCCAATGGGCAATGTAGCCAAACAAAGGACTGCCACTACTAAGGCCTAGTGCACACTTCAGTCTTTTTCTTCAGGGTGCTAGCCGTTTTTCTGACAGCTAGCACCCTGACCCATTCATTTCAATGGGGCCATGCACACTTCAGTTTTTTTTTACGGTCCCGTTGCTCCGTTCCGACAAAAACAGAGCATGTCCTACTTTGGTCCGAGATTCCGTGACCGTGAGGCCCTTGCAAGTCAATGGGGCCGTCAAAAAAACTGAAGGCACACGGAAGGCATCCGTGTGCCGTCCGTGTGTGACGGAGCCGTTGCCCAGCAAGGGCCGGGCGGGCAGAAGTACATTACAGATATATTACACTAATCGGCAGCCACTTGTCTCTATCAATCACTGATAGAGAAAAGAGGCTGCTGATTAAAAATAAAATAAAAAGCTGTTCATACTTACCCGGTCGTTGTCTTGGTGACGAGTCCCTCTTCTTCCTCCAGTACAACCTTCCTGTATGACGCAGCAGCCTGTGATTGGCTGCAGAGGCCACTGCAGCCTGTGATTGGCTGCAGAGGTGGTCACGTGGGATGAAGCGTCATCCCTGGAGGCCGGCCTTCTGACATCATCCAGACTTGCGTGACCGCCACTACAGCCTGTGATTGGCTGCAGCAGTGACATGGGATGAAACGTCATCCCAGGAGGCCGGACAGGAGGCAAATGCAGGGAGTTCTGGGTAAGTATGAACTGATTTTTTTAAATTTTTTATTTAATAAATTATATTTTGCGAGCGCCGAGCATGGTCATTCTTCAGCGCTAGTCACTGTCCAGGGTGCTGAAAGAGTTACCGCCGATCAGTGCAGCCCATTAACTCTTTCAGCACCCTGTACATTGACTAGTGCTGAACAACCCTGCTCTTTCAGCACCCTGGACAGTACCATGCTCGGCGCTCGGAAACATGGAGTGCACACCGGAGTGCACACGGAAATCACACGGCCGCTAAAACCGGCTCACGGACCTGTCAAAAACGGCCGTGAAAACGGTGATGGAAGTGTGCACGAGGCCTTAGATAAATTAAAATATGATTATGTTCATTGGAATACCCCTTTAATGACCAAATCCTATTTTTCATTTTTCCATCCTCACATTCAAGAGTCATAACTTGTTTTTTGCAAGATGGGTTGTGTTTTTTAAAGGCACCATATAGTTTATTGATTAGATTTTATTAACCTCTTAATGACTGCCCATATGCCTTTTCACGGTGGTCATTAAGCGCCACAGTTCTGCCTTTTCACATTGCGGTAGCATAAGCCTGGTATGGGTGTCCTGTGACGGCTAGAGTGAAAGCCAGGCTGTCTAAAACAGCTGGGATAGGAGTTACCGCTAATCCTGGCCATTTGACCCCTTAGATACTGCAATCAATAGCACTGAGTGGTTTTCGAGGGGAAGGGTCTCCCTTTCTCACCCCATCGTCACCCCGATTGCGGGTTAATGATGGTTTGAATAGCAAATTTTGGCCTAACAAAGGCCCCCGGGTCTGACGGCAGTGTATGCCTATAAGGACCTGCCAGAAGCAAGGCCTAATAGAATACCTGTCAGTTTTACATTGACAGAAATTACACCACACAGAAGTTTTGGCGTGTATTATAATAGCGTGAAGTCGGACTTGGAAAAAAAAAAAAAAAGAAGGAAATTATGCTTGCCCATTTGTTAAAGGGCCAGCATGCATTCTTGGGGTTCCTTAACTGGTTCCCGACCGCTGGCTGTGTTTTTACGGCCAGCGGTCAGGGTCCTTAAAACCCGAGCCATATACTTTTTACGGCTCGGGTTTTAACTTGCTGCCCGCGCGATCAGGCAGCTGAAAGTTTGGGGCTCCGGCTGTCAGTGACTTCCGGGGACCCTGAGGAGAAGATAGAAGCAGCTTTCGCTGCTTCTGTCTTCTCCGATCTCTTTTACACAGCGCTCAATGCGCACTGTGTATATGAATAGAGGCAGCGGCCGCGCCGCTGTCTCTATTTCTCCCGGTGTTCATGTGACTGGTCACATGATTGCTGGGTGCCGTTAATGACAGACTGCTGATGGGTCTTACTAGACCCAGCACATCCCCATTAGTGACCCAGTTATAGTGGAAAAACATGGTGTAAAAGAAAGAAAAAAAATTTATAAGGTTCCCCAAAGGTCTTTTTTGACCTTTGAGAAACAGACCATAGTAATAAAAAAATTGTAAAGTAAAGTGCAAAAAAAAATTAAGAATAAATACACATAAAATACCCACGCTAAAAAAAATATGTCCCCCCCGCCAATGATTGTTGTAACGCTAGCGCTGACCCAATTACCCTAATATAGACATGTAATATATTAAAATTTACGGTAGACAATGACGATCACAAATAAAAGGTCTATTTTAGGGTAAAAGTATGTTATTACCCCAAAAAATAGCTGAAACTTAAAAAAGCTTATTTTTTTACTATTATTTTCAAACTTTGTGAATAAAAATTCTAAAATAGCAAAAAGGCTGTGTATAAAAACGATAAAAAAAGAAATCTACGTTGTCTACGGAAAAAAAGATCGCAAAAATCACGTCGTTAGCCCAACAAATAAAAAAGTTAGTCATTTAACTAAGGGCAGATTCAGACGTACGTTGCGTTTTTGCGCGCGCAAACAACGCGGCGTTTTGCGCGCGCAAAAACTACTTGACAGCTGCGTGTGTCATCCGTGTATGATGCGCGGCTGCGTGATTTTCGCGCAGCCGCCATCATAGAGATGAGGCTAGTCAACGCCCGTCACTGTCCAAGGTGCTGAAAGAGCTAACTGATCGGCAGTAACTCTTTCAGCACCCTCGACAGTGAATGCCGAACACAATATCGAGAAACCTGTTAAAAAAAAAGAAAAAGTTCGTACTTACCGAGAACTTCCCTCCCGGCCGTTGCCTTGGTGACGCGTCCTTGGTGACGCACCTCTCTTGACATCGGGCCCCACCTCCCTGGATGACGCGGCAGTCCATGTGACCGCTGCAGCCTGTGCTTGGCCTGTGATTGGCTGGAGCTGTCACTTGGACTGAATTGTCATCCCGGGAGGTCAGACTGGAGGAAGAAGCCGGGAGTTATCGGTAAGTCAGAATTTCTTTTTTTTTTTTTACAGGTTCATGTATATTGGGATCGGAAGTCACTGTCCATGGTGCTGAAACAGTTAAACTCTTTCAGCACCCTGGACAGTGACTATCTCCTGACGTCGCGTACCGGAATTTTTTTTGCTGGGTTCGGCCAAAACGAGTTCGGCCGAACCCGGTGAAGTTCGGTTCAGTTGTCCGGGTTCGCTCATCTCAAAGACACTCTGTTTGGATGTTTGGAAACAGAAAAGCACGTGGTGCTTTTCTGTTTACATTCATCCTTTTGACAGCTGGTGCGCTGTTTCAGTCGGTTGACTTCAATGGGTGCGTGATGCGCGAAATACGCGGAGATATTGAGCATGTCGCGCTTTTTGCGCAGCTGACAAACGCTGCGCAAAAAGCACGGACTCTCTGTACTGCCCCATAGACTTGTATTGGTCTGTGCGAGGCGCGTGAAAACCACGCGGCCCGCACGGACCCATTACACGTTCGTGTGAATCCCCCCTAACACGTGCTTAAAAGGGCTAAACGGTGTCTGGTCCTGAAGGCTCAAAATAGCCCGGTCCTGAACTGGTTAAGGTTCAGTTCTAGACCCTCTCATTTTTTATCTATACCTAGCCCCTGTTGAACAAGCTATCAGCAGATCTGGCTTTCAGTACCCTCTCTACACTGATGGCACCCAGTTATATACCTCTTCCCATTACATCACCCCCACTCTAATACAAAACGACACTGAATGTCTATCAGCTGTCTCTAACATCATGTCCCCCTCTCTATCTGGAACAAAATCTTTAAAAAACTGAGCTCTATGTGTTTCCACCATCTTCTAACCTAACTAAACCTGATCTCTGTATGCAGTACTCTCATAACTCCTGGGCAACACGTACGCTTTCTTGGGATTATGTTTGACTCAGATATTTCCTTCTCTACCCTGATGGCACCCAATTGTATACCTCTTCCCATGACATCTCCCCCACTCTAATACAAAAGAGCAGTGAATGAATGTCAGCTGTCTCTAACATCATGTCCCCCTCTCTATCTGAAACTAAATCTTTCAAAAACTATGTTTGACCCAGATCTTTCTTCACTACATATACTCAATCATTTGCATGCTGATGCCACATGCACCTCCAAAAACATCTTCAGAATTCCTCCTTTTCTTACTGTGGAAACAGCCAAAACTCTCATTGTTGTTCTGATTTATTCTTGTCTGGACAGCTGTAACTCATTACTAATCGGTCTTATCCTCCCCAAACTCTCCCCTCTCCAATCCATCCTAAATGCAGCAGCCAGACTAATCTTTCTGCTACAATGACTCAACCCTGTGCAAGTCACTGTTGCCCTGCCCATTCCCTTTAAAATACTATTTAAGCCTATTACTCTCACCTACAAAGCTCTCCACAGTGCTGCACCTCCCTATATTGCCTCTCTCATCTCTGTTTACCATCCCAACCGTGCTCTTAGTTCTGCCAATGATCTAAGACTAACATCCTCCATAATCCTTACCTCCCACTCCCATCTCTAAGAATTTTCTTGTGCTGCACCAGTTCAGTGGAACATGCTACCCCAGACAATCAGATTAATTCCCAACATCCATAGTTTTAAATGTTAAGCTTTCATTGAATTTTTCAAACATTTTTACAGACAGGACCATACGTCAAAAGGCAACATTCACAGTTTTAAGAGTGCCCCAAAAACACATATTTACAGGCAGGCATGACTTTTTAATCTGACTCCTTTCCTTTTACCCCCATTATTTCTCAATACGTGATCCCTTCATTCAACAGTATCCCCCACACTCTTTGCACCCTAATGCACTTTATGTCTGTGTATATACAGAAACTGGCTGGGTGGCTGGCTCATACAGCTTTGTGTGTACTATCCTATTTTTATAAAAGATGGCTGGACCATCGTACAAAACAAGCACTTTTTACTTTTTGTGCCACCACTGTTTCCTCATAGATTGTATACACTTGCTAGTGGGGCCCTGATTCCTCTTGTTTGAATTGTTCTACTATGTAACATCTGATTCTGTTTGTACCCTCTGAATTATATATAAATATAAATATATATATATATATATATATATATATATATATATATATATATATATATATATATATATATATATATATATATATATATATATTAACACTAGATAAAGATTATTATTGTTATTATTATGGGCTTTTGAGGGATCGGTTCTGTTAAACTAATCTGAATTTTTAGATTGGACTGGGGTCTTGTATGTCATATATATTGCTTTATCAAAAGCATTTGATGCTGTGCTGCATAAAAGGTTGGTACATAAGATGAGAATGCTTGGACGGGGGGGGGGGGTGAGTGGGTATGTAACTGGCTTAGTGATAAAAGCAGAGGGTGGTTATTAGTGGTACATACTCAGATTGGAGTATCGAAGTGTCTATATTGAGCCCTATTCTCTTTTTATATATTTATTAATAACCTGGATTGCACAGAAAATCATAAATTTTTGCAAATTATATGAAACTGTGTAGAGTAATTAACACAAATAAAGACAGTATTCTATTACAAATGGTTCTGAATAGGTTCAAAGGCTTGGGCAGAGAAGTGGGAGGTTATGCTCTTGGGAAGGGAAAATACATGTCACCATTACATACTAAATGGAAAAACACGGGGTAAAACTGACATGGAAAAGGACTTTGGAAGTTTAGTTGACAATAAACTTAAAGCGTGCCTAACTTTTCAGGTGACTTCAGAATAAGCTGTCATATGTGTGTACATGAGGAATAACACTATTTTTGGCCATTATGTGACTTGTTTATGACATTATTTAGCAGTTTTCCTCTCTGCAGACTCTAGCACTAAGGCCTCATGTACACGACCGTGTACGGTCCGTGATATACGGACCGCATGTCGGTCGCCTTTCCCGGACTGCACACAGTTCAGGGACCCAGGCTCCTAGCATCATAGTTATGTATGACGCTGTGAGTCACTGCCTCCCCATGGGACTACTGTCTCGTACTGAAAACATGTTTTAATATGGAACAGTATTCCTGCGGGGAGGCAGGGACACCTAGTGTCATACATAACTATGATGCTAGGAGCCGACTCCATGAACTGGGTTCGGTCCGGGAAATGCTGCCGACATGCGGTCAGTATATCACGGACCGAACACAGTCGTGTGCATGAGGCCTAACTCTCAGTTCTCTCTGAGCTAGTGGGCGGAGCCTAACAACTATCATGTCTGTTATACACAGTGCCCTGCTCTCCTAACTCTATCTATCACACATCTTTTTTAAATATATATATATATATATATATATATATATAGCAGAAAAAGAATGGTGACAGCACACTGCAACACTAATGCCACCTAAACCACTAAATATAAATAAATATGCACTAAAGCTAAATCTACTTATAATAGGGAGGTTCTTAGTGCACATTTTGATCAAAAAGTGTTTGCCCACCTGCCACGACAAGGCGACCTCTGTAAGGTGGGAAACTACGCTGCACATACACCCAGAACTGGGACTAAGCCTACATATATACCTGGGGATGGTAGGATCCAGTATTGAACTAATTAAAATCACCCAGGGCAGAATGGGAGGAGTGCAAGAACAAAAATGGTGGCAGTCCCTAACCCCACATATATGGATCACATAAAAAACAAAAAAATTTGAACAGCATATTCCAACTAAATGATATAAAATGTGTATGCAGGTGCAGGACACCTGTGACTGCAAATATACAGCAGAAAAAGAATGGCGACAGCACACTGCGAACACCAATGCAACCTAAACCACTAAATATAAATAAATATGCACTAAAGCTAAATCTACTTATAATTTTGCAACTCATTTGATAAATATAAGTGTGAGTTTTCATGGAAAACACAAAATTGTCTGGGTGACCCCAAACTTTTGAACGGTAGTGTAAGTGTGAGTTTTCATGGAAAACTCAAAATTGTCTGGGTGACCCCAAACTTTTGAACGGTAGTGCATATATATATATATATATATATATATATATATATATATACACACTACCGTTCAAAAGTTTGGGGTCACCCAGACAATTTTGTGTTTTCCGTGAAAACTCACACTTATATTTATCAAATGAGTTGCACAATGACTAGAAAATATAAAGGTTAGAAATAACGATTTTTATTTGAAATAATAATTTTCTCCTTCAAACTTTGCTTTCGTCAAAGAATGCTCCATTTGCAGCAATTGCAGCATTGCAGACCTTTGGCATTCTAGCTGTTAATTTGCTGAGATAATTGGGAGAAATTTCACCCCATGCTTCCAGAAGCCCCTCCCACAAGTTCGATTGGCTTGATGGGCACTTCTTGCGTACCATACGGTCAAGCTGCTCCCACAACAGCTCTATGGGGTTGAGATCTGGTGACTGTGCTGGCCACTCCATTACAGATAGAATACCAGCTGCCTGCTTCTTCCCTAAATAGTTCTTGCATAATTTGGAGTTGTGCTTTGGGTCATTGTCCTGTTGTAGGATGAAATTGCAAAATGGAGTGATAGCCTTCCTTATTCAAAATCCCTTTTACCTTGTACAAATCTCCCACTTTACCAGCACCAAAGCAACCCCAGACCATTACATTACCTCCACCATGCTTGACAGATGGCGTCAGGCACTCTTCCAGCATCTTTTCAGTTGTTCTTCGTCTCACAAATGTTCTTCTGTGTGATCGATCCAAACACCTCAAACTTCGATTCGTCTGTCCATAACACTTTTTTCCAATCTTCCTCTGTCCAATGTCTGTGTGCTTTTGCCCATATTAATCTTTTCCTTTTATTAGCCAGTCTCAGATATGGCTTTTTCTTTGCCACTCTGCCCTGAAGGCCAGCATCCCGGAGTCGCCTCTTCACTGTAGACGTTGACACTGGCATTTTGCGGGTACTATTTAATGAAGCTGCCAGTTGAGGACCTGTGAGGCGTCTATTTCTCAAACTAGAGACTCTAATGTACTTGTCTTGTTGCTCAGTTATGCAGCGGGGCCTCCCACGTCTCTTTCTACTCTGGTTAGAGCCTGTTTGTGCTGTCCTCTGAAGGGAGTAGTACACACCGTTGTAGGAAATCTTCAGTTTCTTGGCAATTTCTCGCATGGAATAGCCTTCATTAATAAGAACAAGAAAAGACTGTCGAGTTTCACATGAAAGCTCTCTTTTTCTAGCCATTTTGAGAGTTTAATCGAACCCACAAATGTAATGCTCCAGATTTTCAACTAGCTCAAAGGAAGGTCAGTTTTATAGCTCCTCTAAACAGCAAAACTGTTTACAGCGGTGCTAACATAATTGCACAAGGGTTTTCAAGTGTTTTCTAATCATCCATTAGCCTTCTAACACAATTAGCAAACACAATGTACCATTAGAACACTGGAGTGATGGTTGCTGGAAATGGGCCTCTATACACCTATGTAGATATTGCATTAAAAACCAGACGTTTGCAGCTAGAATAGTCATTTAGCACATTAACAATGTATAGAGTGTATTTCTGATTAATATAATGTTATCTTCATTGAAAAAAACTGTGCTTTTCTTTCAAAAATATGGAAATTTCTAAGTGACCCTAAACTTTTGAACGGTAGTGTGTGTGTGTGTATATATATATATATATATATATATATATATATATATATATATACCAGCAAAGAGAGACAGCAGCACTCAGTTTCCAAGCAAAATAGTCCAATAATAAAGGGTGCCGGCTGATAGTCTTGATCCAAAGACCATGCAGATCTCCTAGAAATAAATCCAGCAGCACTGCAGTAATCCAGGTGAAAAAAATGTTTGCATGCTTGAAAAAGGTCCCAAGGTGGGACGGAAACGTTGCACTTGCCATGTTGGCACAATAAACCAAATTTTTTTCACCTGGATTACCGGAGTGCTGCTGGACTTATTTCTGGTATGTGTATATATATATATATATATATATATATATATATATATATATATATATATATACACCGTATTTTTCGGACTACAAGACACAGTTTTTAGCAAGAATGAATCTTGCTGCGTGAGAAGCTGTCACTTCCGCGTTCTGTGTCCGGCAGCTTCATAGATATCAATGGGATTCTTCAGCGCATGCGCGAGCAGGTCTCCATTGATCTATATGGAGCTGTGGAATAGATAAGCCAGACACAGAACCAGGAAGTCCAGGCTTCTCATGTATCGCTTTGGGTGACTTCCAGTCCCCTGTTCTCCTTATCGCTGGGGGTCCCTGCGATCTCACATGTAGCCCCTATCCTGTGGATAGGGAATAAATGTGTTTTATGGCAAACCCCTTCAACTAGTTAAATGCCATGGTCAATAGCAAGCGCAGCATTTATAGGGGTTTTTCCATGAAGGACATTTATGACATATCCACAGGATATGTCATAAATGTCAGATAGATGCAGGACCCCCTAAACCCTGTTCTAGCTTTCTGTGCTCTCCCGGCCACTTGATTACATGTGGAGTTACTGAAACAGCGTAACTCGCGGAGCTACACTGTTTCCGTAAGGCCTCATTTACACGAGCGTAATATACGCGCGTGCTTTTCACGCGTGTCATACGCACCTATATTAGTCTATGGGGCAGTGCAGACGATGCGTGAATTTTGCGCAGCGCAAGTGCGTTGCGTAAAACTCACGACATGTTCTATAATCGTGCGTTTTTCGCGCATCACGCACCCATTGTGCGAACTGCGTGATTCGCGCAAGAGCTGTCAAAAGGATGAATGTAAACAGAAAAGCACCACGTGGTTTTCTGTTTACAAACATCCAAACGGAGTGTCAAATTAGAGATGAGCGCACCGAACTTCACCGGGTTCGGCCGAACTCGTTTTGACCGAACCCGGCAAAAAATTTTCCGGTACGCGAAGTCAGGAGTCAGTCACTGTCCACGGTGCTGAAGGAGTTAAACTGGTTCAGCACCCTGAACAGTGACTTCCGATCACAATATACATGTACGTGTAAAAAAAAAACAGACGTCTGACTTACCGATAACTCCCGGCTTCTTCCTCCAGTCTGACCTCCCGGGATGACAATTCAGTCCAAGTGACAGCTGCAGCCAATCACAGGCCAAGCACAGGCTGCAGCCAATCACAGGCTGCAGCGGTCACATGGACTGCCGCGTCATCCTGGGAGGTGGGGCCGGATGACAAGACAGGGACGCGTCACCAAGGCAACGGCCGGGAGACCGGACTGGAGGAAGCAGGAAGTTCATGGTAAGTATGAACGTCTTTTTTTTTATTCACAGGTTGGTGTATATTGTGATCGGAATTCACTGTCGAGGGTGCTGAAAGAGTTACTGGCGATCAGTTAGCTCTTTCAGCACCCTGGACAGTGACGGACGTCGACTAGCCTCATCTCTATGATGGCGGCTGCGCGAAAATCACGCAGCCGCCCATCATACACTGATGACACACGGAGCTGTCAAGTGCCTTTTGCGCACGCCAAACGCTGCGTTTTTTGGCGAGCGCAAAACGCACACGCTCGTGTAAATGAGGCCTAACTCCCATGGAACTGAACAGTAGTTACGGAAACCGCGTAGCTCACATGCTACGCTGCTTCCGTAACTGTCATTCACTACTATGGGATTTAGGGAAACAGCGTAGTTACGCTGTTTCAGTAACTCCACATGTAGCCAAGTGGCTGCTGGTTCAAGAACTAATAAATTGTGCAAAAAAAAAAAAAATGTTAGATACATTTTCAGCAGTGTTAAAAAAATAAAAATATTAAAAGTTAAAAAATAATTTGGTATCGCTGTGTCCGTAAAAGTCCGATCTATTACAATATACCATTATTTAACTTGTACGGTGAGCTTAAAAATGTAACACATCAAAATATTTTTTTGGTCACCTCAGTGCTTAAAATATGAAATTAAAAAAAAAATTATCAAAAAAATCTTATGTATCAAAAAATTGTGCCAATAAAATTACAGCTCGTCCCGCAAAAAGTAAGCCCTCACACCGCTCAATCGATGAAAAAAATATTAAAAAAATTTTGGCTCTCAGAATGTGGTGAAACAGAATAAATAATTTTTGAACAAATAATTTTTTTCCTATTCTTTGTTGTCTAAAACCTGGGTGCGTCTTATGGTCAGGTGCGTCTTATAGTCCGAAAAATACGGTATATATATAGCACACAAGACGAAGGCATCTGCCGAAACGCGCTTTGGGTGTTGGCGTCCTCCCTGTGTTAGACCATGACTTTGGGTATGTATGTTACCTCTTACATGTGTCTGTGGAATTTTCTTTAGGTCTGTTGTTACTTTGGCTCTTCAGTTGTTGGGCTGCATAGACCCTGGGTTTGTATTGACTCCCAGTAGTTTAGCAGTTTATGGCTATATGCCGTGCTACCTGCATTTTTTCAGCACTTTACACATGACTGTGATTGTTACAGGTATTAATCATTTTGCTACACATTTTATGCAGCTGGGTTGTCCCTTCTGGACTCCAATTTTCACATGTGCCTGTATTTTGCCATGTACGTATGATCATGTTCGTTATACATGCTTCTTGGTCTTGCACAGGTTGACGCCTTCTTTTCATTGTGTGACTCATCTTTTTTATTTTGTTGTGTCTATCGTAAATGAAATGTATATATTTTTATACTCCATACCTTTGTGCCAGAATCGATCATTTCTTCATTTGTAGGTCTCTCCAGTTGCCTTTCATCGATGCACCAAGTCATACTTGGTTATTTATTGCGGATTTCTCATAGTAGTATAGATGATTGATTGATTTGTTTGATCACTTTGATGTAACACACTATATCAGCATTTTTTGAGTTAATCTCTCTTAGCCCTCAGTTGGGTACAGTTGGTTATATATACTCCTTAAGTCTGGACTGAGCTCGCAAGCGCACCCTGGTGGTCACTGTGGAACAGGACGGCCGCATGTGCAGACATCTCTGGAGAGAAGGGCGTCGACCGGAAGAAAGGAGTTCGTAGTCAGCGACCACGGACGTTACATGGACATCTACTACGTTTAGAGTAAAGAAGGTTTCTACACCAACATAGAAAGGATTCTTTACTCTAGGAGTAGAGTCCATGGAACTCCATCAGAGGAACTTGTTATGGTGAATTCACTAAAAGTAGTCAAAAGGGGCCTGGATGCCTTTCATGAGAATAATAACAGATTTCTTGAGAATAACGCAGATTTGAACAAAGCCTTGGGCTATTTTCATTTTTGCATTAGGCCCTATTCACATCTGCGTCAGAAACTCCATCAGGGGCTTCCGTCGCAGATTCCATAGTTTTGGCCGGACAAAATAGTGCAGTGCGTATCGCTATTTTGTCTGGCAAAATGACAGAAACTTGACGGAACCCAGAGCCTTAGCTGGAAAAGTTCCAAGGATGGGGTTAGGGAGTTAAGATTTAAGGATTGATGGAAGAGGATCAAATTGGTTTGCAAAAAGTATTAAAGCTATCACTGACAAGCAAAAACCTCTAAAACATAACTTTTAATAATTAAAAAATGATCAATATCAACTTGTTTATCAGAAAATGCGGTACTCCACCCTGTTGTTCAGATGCATAGGGGCGTAATACTAGCATACACTACGAGCATAATGGGGATGAGGAGGACGGTCAAGGGTAACTTGATAAACCCTGGGTCCTACCCAGTGGCGTAACTACCGTGGTAGCAGCCATAGCGGCTGCTGCGAGGCTTGAGGGGGCCCGTGCTGCCAGCCGACACGCCCCCCCATATGACCGGTGGCGACGCTAGCAGTCGTTATGGCTGCTACAGCGGTAGCGCTGCTACTATGGGGCCCGCGCCGCCGAGCCTCCAAGTATGGGCTGGGCGACACAGGCCCTCTCATGCCTGTAGGTGTCGCTAGCACCGGAGGGGGCCCGGTGCTAGTGGCAGCCAAATACATGCATTAGCACTGAATGGCCGGGCATGTTCCGACCATCCAGTGCCTTACAATGGCACTGATTGGCTAGCGGCGCGATGACATCATTGCGCCGCTTCAGGTGCTGATTGACGGGGCAAGTCATTCTGCCCCGCCAATCAGCGGCATTGGACAACGCTCGTTCAGCTCCAGCAGACATGCTCAGAAGAGAGCATGTCTGCATCGCCAGTGAACAGCGTGGGAACGGGATCATGTGAGTATGTTAAGTTTATATATTTTTTTTTCTCATAAAAAATGGGAGTGGCATTATCTATAATGGGGAGGTCTATCTACAGGGGGGGTCGTCTTTATGTGGGCCATTATATACAGGGGGGGTCTATATGTGGGCCACTATATACAGGGGGGGTCTATATGTGGGGCACTAGCTACAGGGGAAGTCTGTATGTGGGGATGTGGGGCACAAGCTACAGGGGGGTCTATATGTGGGGATGTGGGCCACTATATACAGGGGGCTCTATATGTGGGCCACTATATACAGGGGGCTCTATATGTGGGCCACTATCTACAGGGGGGGTCTATATGTGGGGCACTATCTACAGGGGGGGGGTCTATATGTGGGGCACTATATGTGAGACACTATACAGGGGTGGGCTATATGTAGAGCACTATCTATAGGGGAGCTATTTTTTAGGGTACTTTCTATAGGGGTGGGCTATACAGTATGTGGGACACTATATACAGGGGTGGGTTACCTGTGGGGCACTAGCAACAGGGCGGCTATATGTAGTGCACAGTCTACAGGGGTGGGCTATATGTGGGACACTATATACAGGGGGAGCTATATGTGAGACACTATCTACAGAGGTGGGTTATACGTGGAGCACTATCTATAGGGGAAGCTATATGTAGGGCAGCACGGTGGCTCAGTGGTTAGCCCTATTGCCTTGCAGCTCTGGAGTCCATATCTGGGCACTATCTACAGAGGGTTGCATGTGGGATACTATCTACAGGGGCTTCTATGTAGGTCACTATCTACAGAGGCTCTATGGGGGTCACTATCTACAGGGGGCTATGGGGGCACTATCTACAGGGGGCACGGTGTGTGTGCGTGTGTGTGTGTGTGTGACAGTGTATTGTACTATTATAATCAGGGACACAGTGTATGGCGCTATTATAGTTAGAGGTGCAGTGTATGATGCTTTATTATATTTAGAGGTGTTGAGAATTTTAACTTTGTTTATAGGTGCAGAAATGTTTTAAAAGTGAGAAGCTGAAGACATCTGAGCGGGAAAACTGCAGAAATGGGTCGTGGCCGGTAGAAATCCATCATAGAGGTCTGGACCGGAGGGAGAAGAAAAGAACTAGAATCTGGTGAGTCACTTAATGTAAATGTTTATTCTGCCTCTAAGTATTGTAGTCACTGTGTGATCTGTAGCGAGATGATTATGATATGATATTTTTTTGTGAAACAGCATCTCCCAGCATATCCTTACCATTGTTCGGGCCATGCTGGGAGCTGTAGTTTTACGCCATACAAACCTATACGGCAGGGGTTGCACTAAGTTGAGCTGTATTTGTACTGGTGTTTTATATATGTACTAATCTTGGATCTGATATCTGTATGTAAGTACTGAGCTTTGTTCTGGTGCTGTATATACGTATGAGATTGGTTTTGGTGCTGTGTATATATGTAATGAGTTTGGTTCTGGTGCTGTATATATGTACTGAGCTTGGTTGTAGTGCTGTATTTATGTACTGAGCTTTGTTCTAGTGCTGTATATACGTATGAGATTGGTTTTGGTGCTGTGTATATATGTAATGAGTTTGGTTCTGGTGCTGTATATATGTACTGAGCTTGGTTGTAGTGCTGTATTTATGTACTGAGGTTGGTTCTGGTGCTGTATTGATGTACTGAGGTTGGTTCTAGTGCTGTATATATGTACTAAGCTTTATTCTGGTGCTGTATATATGTCAGAGCTTGGTTCTAGTGCTGTATTTATGTACTGAGCTTGGTTCTAGCGCTTTATTTATGTACTGAGCTTGGTTCTGGTACTGTATATATGTCAGAGCTTTGTTCTGGTGCTGTATATATGTACTGATTGTAACGTCTGTGGTCGCTGACCACAAACTCCTTCCATCCAGTCGACGTCCTTCTTTCAAGAGATGTTTGCACATACGGCCATCCTGCTCCACAGTGACCACCAGGGTGCGGTTACGAGCTCAGTCCAGACTTGAGAAGCCAGAGCGCAAGCATGTTTGTGATTTGAGCTAATTGGTCCAGAGTACCCTGGGCTATAAGAAGGTTCCAGCCCATCCTTCCACGCCTGAGCTTTGTTGTGTATTCCTAGTCTGTCTTGCATATGGCCTCCTAGTGTTTCCTGCTCCCAGTCTTCCTGTTCCTGTATCCTATACTTGTTTCCTGATCTAGTGCCGTGCTGAGCTGTAGTCGTGCTGTGCTGTATACCACACCTGTCTCTCCACGCCTGATGTCCACCTGCTGCTAAGTTCCTGCCCAGCCTGCCTTGCTACTGTCTGAGCTGCCACAGGTACCCTATACGAACTATAGACTTTTACCTGCGTCCTGTTTGCCAGCTGCCTTACCGCCAGGACGTTACGGCCCAGTGGGTCCACGAACCCTACGTGACAGTAAGCTCAGGCCATGGACCCCGCTGGTCGATCCTAGACCATAACGATGTCAAAAGAGATGCGGGCGGATATGCTAGACCTCCGGTCTCGACAGGACCAACTTCTCCAGGCTTTGAAGATTCTCGCACGTCAGCAGGAGGCACGAGCTGCCGTTCCTCCTACTACACCTCCTGGCAGTGTTGATCCTCAGACTACACCTCCTGGCAGTGTCCACCCGCGTTTTTCTTTGCCACTTCCGGACCGCTATGATGGAGACGCAGGTACCTGTCATGGATTTTTGAACCAGTGCCAGATCCACTTCAGCCTGTATACTAGGACATGTTCATCTGACGGCGCAAGGGTCGCTTTCATCATCTCTCTCCTCACTGGCAAGGCTCTTGCATGCGCTAACCCTATCTGGGAGAGACAAGGACCAGAGATCCGTGACTTCCAGGGCTTCCGCCGGACTTTTAGTATGGTGTTTGAGGAGCCTGGACGGGTCTCATCTGCAGCAGCTTCCTTGATTAACCTTCGCCAAGGAGACACCTCCGTGAGCGAGTACACCATCCACTTCCGCACCCTGGCAGGAGAACTGTTATGGAACAATGAGGCTCTGGTGGCTGCATTCTGGAATGGACTGTCTCCTAAAATTAAGGATGAACTTGCCGCTCGAGACCTGCCATCTACCGTGGATGACCTCATCCTTCTGTCCGCCCGGATTCATATGCGGATCCGAGAACGCCTCCAAGAGGTTCATCGGGAGGGAGGCCTTCCTAGTCTGGTCCCTACTTTGCAGCAACCCCTGCTGTCCTCAGATGTCAATCCCCCTAAGGAGTCTGTGATGATGGACCAGGTGTATGCTATCTACCCAGGAGAGACAACGCAGACGCACTTCGGGACTCTGTCTATATTGCGGCCTCGGTGGCCATCTTGTGCGCCTGTGTCCCCAAAAATCCCAAAGCCTAGAGTTGCTAGGAGAGGCAACCTTGGGTAAGAAAAGACTTCTGTCTAAATTGTCCATACCAGTGACCATAGTGTCCGGCGAGAAAACGCATCAGGTTTCTGCGTATCTGGACTCTGGATCCACTGCTAATTTCATCCGTAGAGACCTGGTGGATCTTCTTCAATTACCCACTACCCCTCTGAAGAGGCCATTGACAGTTGCATCAGTTAATGGACTACCTCTACCAGACCCAGTTTTAGCTGTGACCAAGCCGCTGAGGCTCCAAGTGGGAGCTCTTCACTCCAAACTCCTGTCGTTCTATGTCCCATCCAAATCTGTTAACACTGTGTTGCTGGGCCTGCCTTGTCTCCGACTACATGCCCCAGTCTTGGACTGGAATTCTGGAGAGGTTCTCCAGCGGGGTCCTGAGTGTCAAAGCCGATGCCTGGTGCAGATTCGTTCAGCTCAGCCTTCACTGCCTCAGTCATTGGCAGGATTGCCGAGTCATTATGCTGCATTTTCGGACGTCTTCAGCAAGAGGGAGGCGGAGACATTGCCCCCACACCGGGCGTATGACTGCCCTATCGAGCTGACTCCTGGTGCATCCCTTCCCCGTGGTAGGGTATATCCTTGCAGTGGGAGAGGTTGCTTATGGATCCGCTGTGGGTGGTGGGGACTAGGGACCTAGTGCCCTCCGGGCATCCCTTGGGCATGTGATCCCTCTCCCTGCCCCCCCTAGGGTTCCTTGGCGGCTCCTCTCATGAGTAATAGCTATATATGTCTAACAAAACGATCACGAGATCTAGTGGTAATAGTGTTCTTATAGGATCCTGCCACTATATTGATGGATCATTGTTTTTGAACATTTTCTGGGTTTAGTGGGGACTCAGGTCCTGATGCCTTAACAGGTATGGGCCCTTTCTCCCTGCTTCTCCTGAAATACATTATGAATCCCATATATATATATATATAAAGATAGCTGCAAATTGAACAAATTATTTGTTCAGTTTTGAAATACTGATCAATTTAGCTGATTCTTTTTGTATATAACTTATGATATAGCATAATTACATAAACTGCGTAGCAAGGGATTTTATGTTAAAAAACTCATTTCTCCATAATCCCGTCACTAGGGTTAAATAATAGCAATTTTGGCTAATTATGTTCTTGGATAAATTAATATTGATAATTAGACCTAGGTAATATCAATATTTTTATGGAGGATTCATACTCAATTGATATTATTGTTAAAATTGTATGGGGATGCAATATTGATTGCCCTCCCTATGAGAACACTAAATACATTCTCTATATATATATATAAGCTAATGGACAAATGTACTGTTTACTTGACCAAAAAAATACCTTTATTTTCGATTGAAATTGATCATTGTATTTTATGAAAGATCTACATATGACTCCTATAATGCTTTTTGGATTATCCCCATGGAAGATTACCTGTACAACCATGGAACCAATGAATGAACTTTGGGATACTATAAAGGTATCATGTTTGGCAGTATCTGTCAAACGGCTCTGAAGAAATCCCGTATTGGGATGAAACGCGTCAGCTGTCTCAATCAGACAGGGCGGGTAGTGACGTCTACACTCTGCCCTGTGAATTCCTGTCCAGTGTTGGAGATACCACGTGGAAGGAGACATACGATAGAATTTTAAACTTACCTGGCTGCCAGCGTGTGATCCTGCCTTGCCGGGCCCGTGTTTCTCGGAGTGCAGTGGCGAATGCCCGTGGAGACCGAGGAAAAAATTCTCAATTGATATGATGATGGAGATTTGGAGGCTTAAATGAAATGTATGGCCATACAGGTGAATTTTGCCTTTTGTGAAGATCTTGACCTTCCATCTATCGGACCGACTGCTTTCATGCAAGGATTCCTGGCATTCGCTGGCTGTTCAAGGTAAAAACCTCTAAAGCTCAAGATTAAGGGCTACATATTGACCCTAAAGGTCTGTGAAAAGACTACCTATCACCATAAGATTTATATGTTACATATTGACCTTAACAGGTCTGTGAAAGGACTCTCTACCACCATAAGATTTACATAAAAATCAGGATCCGCTTAGGAGGGAAAAAGATATGCTGCAAATTATATCCTCTTAACATATGGGACTGTCTTCCTATTTTGAGATTTATACTTCTTATAAAAAGAATGTCTTCAAAACATCATTACCAATCACTCTATATAGGAACTCTGGCCACTTTGTGACAAAAACAACATATATGGTTGAAAATCGCAAGTGTGAACATAACCCAGCGTTTTTTTGAAAATTGTTATCTTCTCAAATTTGTTCCGTGCATATATGATGTTTACATACATACTTATGAGGTGATATTATAGAAGCATAGAGGTGCTATTATATGTCTCTTTTCCTGGCCAGGAGAAAAATGTTTTAAACTGTTGTTGTATAAATTTATATTGCCGGTATTATCTGGATTCATAAATAAAATATTTTGTTAAATTTTATCCAACCCAAGAGTGCCTAGCTATATTCCTGGATCATTTTTTTCTTTTTCTTTTTCGATATTCTTTATCAGGAATGGCACCGTGCTATATTATATTGCAATTTTGGGTATGTTTAGGTATGGTTTTGAATAACCACATCTTTTTTCTATAAATATATTTTGGAGGGTGGTTTTTTCCTTCCTTTTTTTCTTATATACCTTAAGAATTGAATTAATTATAGTTTCTCCTTAAATTTGAGGGTGATTAGTCGTGTGTCTTCAGTATGGCTTACTGCCTAGACTTAGAGGTAGATGCTCGGATTGCTGCCCTCTTAAATTGTGAAATGAATAAAAGTACTGAGGACTTTGGAGGAGACATATATGTTTTATTTAAAAATCATCGGAGATTAATTTTGAGTCATTTAAGACGTAAATGGGATATCCAGAGCTTAGAGGCATACAAGATGTCCAAAATAACCCCAAGAGGGCTACGCAGACGTACAATACCTGCATCACACTTCAAAAGTGAGTTTTTTTTGGAGAAATGGGATGAGGAGTGTTTGAGACACTCAAGGAACCTGATGGATTTACTCATAGATGAGGAGAAAAAAATGCTAAGCTCGCTTAATGCAGAAATTGAAGAGAGTGTTAAAAAGTTGGATGTATTCTGTAAGGATCCTGAATTTGAAAAACTAAATGATAATCTTAAAAAAGAGGTGGAAAAGGAACTTCGAGAAATATCGATACGTAAAAGGAAAAAATTTCAAAGGGATACCTTTTGATTTTGAGCAGAAACAAATTTTCTCCTTCTCAAAAAATAGAGAAAGACAAAATAAAAGCAGACCACGAGTAAGAAGGAATACCTTTATGTCAACAGACGGGGAAACCACAAGTGACCCATCTAGTGACAATGAGATGGGAAAATATACTGGAGTGGAGGAATCACAGTCAAAGGTATCTTTTTTAGGGGATCGAAACAGAGGGAAATTCGGAGAGGAAAGAATAGTAGAGAAAAAAGGAGGACCCAATACAAGACAACGCAGGGGAAGATAGAAAATAATGCTAATAATATAATAAATTTAACAGATTTTCCCTTATCAATACATCACATATCCTTATTGAATCGGGGATTGGGCTTCTCACCAGTTACCCCTGGAAAAGAATTTGAGATATGCAAAGATCTTCACCTTTTTCTCAGAAAGATTCTTTTGAGACTTTGGCATGGGGAAAAAAATGAGGGGATTAGTCAAAATGAGAATATTGCATCTCAGCTACAGAAAGACATAATGGAATTTGGTATGACCCCTAACTTAGAAATGTCTGATTTGGATACCTTGGCAGATTTAAATGAGTTATGGAGAGAAGGTAACACATTGGAGAATACACAAGATCCTGAGGAGGATCCTATTGATATAATCCCAGAATATACAGGTCTGCGGAAAAAAAGTAGTACCATGCCAAGCGCATACTCCAATAGATACACACATGCATTTTTGGAGGCTATGCTCAGAGATATAAGTGTTATTGATTGGTCCTCGTTCCTGTGTGAGGACAACTTAACTGGAAGGGAACGGAAAGCCCTAAAAGAATTGCAGAATATTAAAAACATCGTAATTAAGCCCAGTGATAAGGGTGGAAATGTTGTCCTCCTCAGAGAGGAGGACTATGTCAGTGAAATTAAAAAACAATTGGAAACAGATGCATATTCTCTTTTGAATGACAATCCATCGGATAATATAATGACAACTTTAAATAGAAAATTGATTTTTGCATTGGATGAGGGCTTAATTAACAAACATGAGTTCCAATATCTGGAAGTAAGGGAACCTCGCATGCCTACTATATATGTGCTTCCCAAGGTGCATAAAAATAGAAATTCACCTCCGGGTAGACCTATTATTTCGGGGTGTGATGGCCCAACAGATCACCTTGGGAAATACATAGATGAAAAATTGAAACCCTTTGTTCGTACACTCCCCTCATTCGTTTTGGACACAGGAGATCTTTTAAATAAAATTGACAAATTGACCCTAGAGGAGGATTTCATTCTGGTAGGTCTGGATGTGGAGTCATTGTATACTTCCATCCCACATGATGTTGGCCTAAAAGCGGTTGCTCATTTTCTGGAGAGGAGAGGAGGAGATTGGGCTCACCAGAATGAATTTATTATTGAAATGTTGGAATTTGTTTTGAATTATAATTGTTTTTCTTTTGATGGCAAATTCTATCGCCAGATCCGTGGAACAGCCATGGGATCCTCTTGTGCACCATCGTATGCCTGCTTACATCTGGGATGGTGGGAAGAATTTATAGTATACCCACACCCCCTCTTTAGAAAATGTGCTTCCGCTTGGCTTAGATACATGGATGATGTTCTCTTATGTTGGAGGGGATCATTGGATTTGTTGGAAAGCTTTATTAGAGATTTAAATGTCAATAAGCTTAATATTCTCCTGACCTTCACTTATAGTGAAGACCATATTAGTTTCCTTGATCTTAATATCCACAGGGAAGGAAATAGACTAAAAACGACCACATATCGAAAACCAACATCAGGTAATACCCTGTTGGCAGCAAGTAGCCATCATTTTCCATCTCAAATTAAGGGGATCCCGATAAGTGAATTTCTTCGAATTCGTCGCAATTGTACTGATTTTGGGGATTTCAAAAGTGAAGCACAAGATCTATCTTCCCGTTTTGAAAATAGGGGATACTCCAAAAAATTGATTAAGAAAGGATATAATAGGGCATCCAGACAGAATAGAGAGGAAATCCTCAAGAGAGGTAAAAAAGACGACAGTGACAACAGAGTTAGATTCATTTCGAGATATGGGTCCCATTGGGATATACTTCGAAACTTGATGATAAAAAATTGGCCACATTTGACTTTGGATAATAAAATTAAGTCAATAGTAGGGAATGTACCGAGTATGGTCCCAAAAAAGGCCCCCACATTGAGGGATATGTTGGTGAGCTCGGAGTTTAAGAGAAGGACCCCAGGGAATGAGAACTGGCTACAAAAACGTCCAAAAGGAATGTTCATGTGCGGCTCTTGCAAATGTTGTAAGTATGTGTCAAAATCAGACACCTTTTTCGATAGTGAACACAGAAGGGAATTTAAAGTCCTTAATTTCATTAACTGTCGTTCGACTATGGTCGTCTACTCCATTGTCTGCCCATGTGGGAAACAATATATTGGTAAAACGAAGCGAGAGTTACATATTCGTATCAATGAACATGTCCGGGACATTATTAAAGGTGAAATAACAAATCCCTTAGCTGCACATTTTAAAACATATCATGCTCAATCACCGACTGGCCTAAAATTCATGGGGATCTACCAACTATATCAAGATAGAAGGGGAGGTGACCTTAACCGAATACTTCTTCAAAAAGAAACCATGTGGATTTATACATTGGGAACCTTGAGTCCTAGGGGACTTAATAATGAAATAAAATTCAATATGTTCCTCTGAGACTCTATCTATTGGGAGCTAATGGACTTCCACTGGGATGGCTGCATTACCAGCGTCCGCAGTGGTCTCCAGTTGCTCCTTTTGGATCTTGGTATAAGCACGTTGAGCGGTCTTGGCTTTGTGGTATAGTGCTCCCCCTTCGAGTTTTTGTATTTTTCGAGCTACATAGCATTAGCAAACAATACAAATATATATATATACTCTTCTGAGAGCTCTATATTAAAATCGAATTTGAAACTCTTAGGTTAAAAACTCTTCCTTGGAATCGGACATTAATGCCAACAGTGTGCCTCTGGTCTGGATGTCCCATTTCGTTTACATAATGGGATATGTTCTTTGTAGAATGAATGTGAATGGTGTTCTCTCAATATAAAATATTAAATCAATTGGGTGAATGTAATAAAATAATATACTATCCACCCTTTACAATCCTTGCAGTGGGAGAGGTTGCTTATGGATCCGCTGTGGGTGGTGGGGACTAGGGACCTAGTGCCCTCCGGGCATCCCTTGGGCATGTGATCCCTCTCCCTGCCCCCCCTAGGGTTCCTTGGCGGCTCCTCTCATGAGTAATAGCTATATATGTCTAACAAAACGATCACGAGATCTAGTGGTAATAGTGTTCTTATAGGATCCTGCCACTATATTGATGGATCATTGTTTTTGAACATTTTCTGGGTTTAGTGGGGACTCAGGTCCTGATGCCTTAACAGGTATGGGCCCTTTCTCCCTGCTTCCCCTGAAATACATTATGAATCCCATATATATATATATATATAAAGATAGCTGCAAATTGAACAAATTATTTGTTCAGTTTTGAAATACTGATCAATTTAGCTGATTCTTTTTGTATATAACTTATGATATAGCATAATTACATAAACTGCGTAGCAAGGGATTTTATGTTAAAAAACTCATTTCTCCATAATCCCGTCACTAGGGTTAAATAATAGCAATTTTGGCTAATTATGTTCTTGGATAAATTAATATTGATAATTAGACCTAGGTAATATCAATATTTTTATGGAGGATTCATACTCAATTGATATTATTGTTAAAATTGTATGGGGATGCAATATTGATTGCCCTCCCTATGAGAACACTAAATACATTCTCTATATATATATATATAAGCTAATGGACAAATGTACTGTTTACTTGACCAAAAAAATACCTTTATTTTCGATTGAAATTGATCATTGTATTTTATGAAAGATCTACATATGACTCCTATAATGCTTTTTGGATTATCCCCATGGAAGATTACCTGTACAACCATGGAACCAATGAATGAACTTTGGGATACTATAAAGGTATCATGTTTGGCAGTATCTGTCAAACGGCTCTGAAGAAATCCCGTATTGGGATGAAACGCGTCAGCTGTCTCAATCAGACAGGGCGGGTAGTGACGTCTACACTCTGCCCTGTGAATTCCTGTCCAGTGTTGGAGATACCACGTGGAAGGAGACATACGATAGAATTTTAAACTTACCTGGCTGCCAGCGTGTGATCCTGCCTTGCCGGGCTCGTGTTTCTCGGAGTGCAGTGGCGAATGCCCGTGGAGACCGAGGAAAAAATTCTCAATTGATATGATGATGGATATTTGGAGGCTTAAATGAAATGTATGGCCATACAGGTGAATTTTGCCTTTTGTGAAGATCTTGACCTTCCATCTATCGGACCGACTGCTTTCATGCAAGGATTCCTGGCATTCGCTGGCTGTTCAAGGTAAAAACTTCTAAAGCTCAAGATTAAGGGCTACATATTGACCCTAAAGGTCTGTGAAAAGACTACCTATCACCATAAGATTTATATGTTACATATTGACCTTAACAGGTCTGTGAAAGGACTCTCTACCACCATAAGATTTACATAAAAATCAGGATCCGCTTAGGAGGGAAAAAGATATGCTGCAAATTATATCCTCTTAACATATGGGACTGTCTTCCTATTTTGAGATTTATACTTCTTATAAAAAGAATGTCTTCAAAACATCATTACCAATCACTCTATATAGGAACTCTGGCCACTTTGTGACAAAAACAACATATATGGTTGAAAATCGCAAGTGTGAACATAACCCAGCGTTTATTTGAAAATTGTTATCTTCTCAAATTTGTTCCGTGCATATATGATGTTTACATACATACTTATGAGGTGATATTATAGAAGCATAGAGGTGCTATTATATGTCTCTTTTCCTGGCCAGGAGAAAAATGTTTTAAACTGTTGTTGTATAAATTTATATTGCCGGTATTATCTGGATTCATAAATAAAATATTTTGTTAAATTTTATCCAACCCAAGAGTGCCTAGCTATATTCCTGGATCATTTTTTTCTTTTTCTTTTTCTATATCCTCTCTCCTTGCCAGAGACTCTGTCCATATCCGCCTATTTGAAAGGGAACTTGGAGAGGGGCTTCATACGGAAGTCTTCCTCCCCGGCAGGAGTCGTGTTCTTCTTCGGCAAAAAGAAGGATGGTTCTCTTCGTCCTTGTATTGTCTACTGAGGTCTCAACCAGATCACTGTGAAAAATAAATATCCGTTGCCCCTGATCTCAGAACTGTTTGATCGTATACGTGGTGTCAAGATTTTTTTCAAACCAGACCTGCGTGGGGCTTACAACCTAGTCCGGATTTGCCAGGGTGAAGACTGTATTTAAAGAGGCTCTGTCACCAGATTTTGCAACCCCTATCTGCTATTGCAGCAGATAGGCGCTGCAATGTAGATTACAGTAACGTTTTTATTTTTAAAAAACGAGCATTTTTGGCCAAGTTATGACCATTTTTGTAGTTATGCAAATGAGGCTTGCAAAAGTCCAAGTGGGTGTGTTTAAAAGTAAAAGTCCAAGTGGGCGTGTATTATGTGCGTACATCGGGGCGTTTTTAATACTTTTACTAGCTGGGCGCTCGGATGAGAAGTATCATCCACTTCTCTTCAGAACGCCCAGCTTCTGGCAGTGCAGATCTGTGACGTCACTCACAGGTCCTGCATCGTGTCAGACGAGCGAGGACACATCGGCACCGGAGGCTTCAGTTGATTCTGCAGCAGCATCGGCGTTAGCAGGTAAGTCGATGTACCTACTTACCTGCAAACGCTGATGCTGCTGCAGAATCAACTGTAGCCTCTGGTGCCGATGTGTCCTCGCTCGTCTGACACGATGCAGGACCTGTGAGTGACGTCACAGCGTGATCTGGCAGAAGCTGGGCGTTCTGAAGAGAAGTGGATGATACTTCTCATCAGAACGCGCAGCTAGTAAAAGTATTAAAAACGCCCCGATGTACGCACATAATACACGCCCAGTTGGACTTTTACTTTTAAACACACCCACTTGGACTTTTGCAAGCCTCATTTGCATAACTACAAAAATGGTCATAACTTGGCCAAAAATGCTCGTTTTTTAAAAATAAAAACGTTACTGTAATCTACATTGCAGCGCCTATCTGCTGCAATAGCAGATAGGGGTTGCAAAATCTGGTGACAGAGCCTCTTTAACACCTGTGATGGATACTATGAGTATCTAGTAATGCCCTTCGGCCTGTGTAATGCTCCCGCGGTCTTTCAGGAGTTTGTTAATGACATTTTCCGTGACCTCCTCTATGTTTGTGTTGTGGTCTACCTTGATGATATCTTGATTTTTTTCTCCAGATCCTGTGACTCATCAGAGACATGTCTGTCAAGTTTTGCTGCGGTTAAGGGAGAATCGTCTGTACGCTAAGTTGGAAAAGTGCGTGTTTGAAAAAGATGCTCTACCCTTCCTGGGATATATTGTCTCGAATCGAGGTCTCGAGATGGATCCCGAGAAGGTAAAGTCTGTTCTGGAAAGGCCACGCCCTCAGGGCTTGAGGGCCATACAGCGCTTTCTGGGATTCGCCATTTTTTACAGACAGTTTATTCCAAACTTCCCCTCACTGACTTCTCCTATCTCTAACGTCACTAAGAAGGGCATGAGCGCCAAGGTGTGGACTCCTGAGGCAGAGTCCGCATTCAATAGCCTGAAGAGTGTCTTCACGTCAGCCTCTATCCTCCGTCATCCAGATTCTCTCTACAGTTCTCGTTGGAGGTGGACGCATCCTCTCTCGGTGCTGGTGCACTCCTGTTCCAGAGAGGCTCCAAGGGCAAGTCAATGGTATGTGGATGTCACGGACACAGGGTTTGTGGACCCACTAGGCCGCTCCGCCGTAGCAGGGAGGCAGCTAACCAGGTCACAGTCTATGCGAAAGTAAAATGGCAGACAGTAATGCTTGGGTACCTGAAATAGTCCGGGCGGTGGCTGTGGCTTCAGCACGGATGGAGGCAGGTGCGGCAAGTGGCGCCAGACATGGCGGGCAGTATCCGATGAGCGGTAGACACTTGACGTGGCAGATGACACTTGGCGTGGCAGATGGCACTTGACGTGGCAGATGACACTACACGGGTAGGCACAGGAACAATACAGAAAACAGGTACGGTAACAGGGCACGGGTAACAGCTGGAACAGGAGACACTAAGGGACCATTTGTGAGACAGACAGGGAAAGACTAACAATGCTCAGGCAAGGATTAGAAGGCCAGGGGCCTTCTTATAGACCAGGAAATCGTGGGAGTTGATGATGATGACGATTTCCTAATTGCTCGCGCTGGCCCTTTAAGGCCGGGCGCGAGCGCGCGCGCGCACCCTACGGGACCCAGCCGGACGGAGCGGAAGTGAGCGCTGGCATCTCCTAGGAGGGAGACGGAGGCCAGCGCTCACAGATCCATGGCTGCGTGCATCGGGAGGTGAGTAAAGCCGACGGCCCGCGGCCATGGGCGCTACAGTGTATAGTTTTCTAAGCTCTTCTCTTCCGCAGAACGCTACTACTCGATTGGGGATCGGGAGTTACTGGCCATCAAATTGGCTCTGGAGGAGTGGAGACATCTACTAGAGGGCGCAGCTCATCCCATCCTCATTTTTACGGACCATAAGAACCTTACCTATCTTCAGATGGCCCAACGGCTGAACCCTCGTCAGGCCAGGTGGTCACTGTTCTTCACCAGGTTCCAGTTTGAGCTCCATTATCGCGCGGCCGACAAGAATGTGAGGGACGATGCCTTATCCTGGTCTTTCGAGACAGAAGACACCATGGAGATTCCACAGAACATCATTGATCCGTTTTGCATTGTCTCTGTCAATACCCTGCAAGTTGGGGACATTCCTCCAGGGAGGACTTTTGTGCGCCTGGCTGACCGTGGAAGAATCCTCCGCTGGGGACACTCCTCTAGACTGGCAGGTCACGTGGGGACCCGTAAGACTCGGGATCTGATTGCTCGTCATTTCTGGTGGCCCACGCTGCCCAAGGACATTATGGACTTTGTTTCTTCATGTTCAGTATGTGCAGCCAACAAGGTCGCTCACTCCAAACCTGCTGGTCTGCTCCAGCCATTGCCTGTGCACAATGCCCCCTAGCAGCATATAGCTATGGACTTTATTACGGACCTGCCTCTCTCTGCCGGATGCAGTACTGTCTGGGTGGTGGTAGACCGATTTTCTAAGATGGCCCACTTCGTTCCTCTGACTGGTCTTCCTTCTGCTCCTATGCTGGCCAAGCTGTTCATACAACACATCTTCCGCCTGCACGGCTTGCCGCAGCATATTGTGTCTGATCGGGGGTTTAGTTCACCTCAAGGTTCTGGAGAGCCCTCTGCGGACTCCTGGGTATAAAGTTGGGCTTTTCCTCGGCCTACCATCCTCAGTCGAATGGTCAGGTCGAGAGGATCAATCAGATCTTGGAGAACTACCTACGCCACTTCATCCCCAAACAGCATGATGACTGGGTGCAGTTGGTTCCGTGGGCTGAGTTCTCTTACAACAATCATACCAGCGAGTCCACACAGAAGGCACCATTCCTCATTGTCTATGGCCAGCACCCACGAATTCCTGTTCCGGTCCCTGTTACGTCCGAGGTGCCAGCTGCTGACACGGCCTTTGGGGACTTTCTGCAGATTTGGCTGCAGACTCGATTCTCCATCCTGCTGGCGGTTGACCGCATGAAGCGGAGGGCGGACACAAGGAGAAGAGAACCCCCTCAGTTTCTTCCTGGCACGAAGGTCTGGCTGTCCTCCAGGAATAATCGACTGAGGGTGCCGTCGTACAAATTTTCTCCCAGATTCCTCGGTCCCTTCGAGATCCTGCAGCAGATCAACCCTGTCGCCTACAAGCTTCGGCTGCCTCCTACCCTCAAGATCCCCAACTCCTTCCTTGTTTCTCTCCTGAAGACAGTGGTTCTGAACCGCTTTACCAAGACTCCAAGCCCTGCGGTTGCCTCCAGACACCTTCGAGTTTAAGGAGATCTTGGACATTAAAAAAGTAAGAGGAAGAACCTTTTATTTAGTAGATTGGAAGGGGTTTGGTCCAGAAGAGAGGTCCTGGGAGCCAGAGGAGAATCTCAACGCTCCTACCCTCATTAAGAGGTTTCTCTCTCGTTCTGGTCCCAAGAGGAGGGGGCGTAAGAGGGGGATACTGTAACGTCTGTGGTCGCTAACCACAAACTCCTTCCATCCAGTCGACGCCCTTCTCTCAAGAGTTGTTTGCACATACGGCCGTCCTGCTCCACAGTGACCACCAGGGTGCGGTCACGACCTCAGTCCGGACTTGAGAAGCCAGAGCGCAAGCATGTTTGTTATTGAGCTAATTGTTCCAGAGTACCCTGGGCTATAAGAAGGTTCCAGCCCATCCTCCCATGCCTGAGCTTTGTTGTGTATTCCTAGTCTGTCTTGCATATGGCCTCCTTGTAATGACCGGGGGGTAGGGAAACGGACAAGTGAGCCCTAATCGACCCGCCCTAGGCGACGGGGTACAACTGGGCGGCGGTCCCTGCACTCAGTAAGTGCACGACAAACACGACAAACATACAAGGGAATACAAGCAAGGGAAAGGGGCAGTTGCCCACGGCAACACCGTGAGCAACCAGAGTGGTGAACGAGCCGAGTCAAGCCAGGAGTGTGCGAGGTACCAAACGAAGAGCAGAAGAGTAGTCAGTAAGCCAGGGTCAGTATGGAGCAGGAACAAAATAGAAGGAGCTGTAGCTGGGCCAGGAAACCACACGAAAAAGAATAACAAGCAAGGAGGAACAGGAAATGCAGGTATAAATAGACAGAGGGCGGGAGCTAGCTGAGTCTGGCCAGGCTGCGATAGGCTCTCCCACTCCTAAGCCTGCCAGCCTGAATGGTGGAAGCTGGAGTCAGTCTCAGGGATGTAGATTCAGGTGCTGACTGATTAATTAAGGGAGTTAACCCCAAAGCTGTGCCTGGCAGATCCTTTACAGTACCCCCCCCCTTTTATGAGGGGCCACCGGACCCTTTCTAAGTGGACCTGGCTTACTGGGGAAACGCAGGTGGAGCCTCCTGACCAATACCCCAGCGTGAACATCCCGGGCGGGTACCCAAGTCCTCTCCTCGGGCCCGTAACCTCTCCAATGGACCAGGTACTTGAGGGAGCCTTGGACCATCTTGCTGTCCACAATCCTGGCCACCTCGAATTCCACCCCCTCAGGGGTGAGGACGGGAACAGGAGGTCTCCTCGAGGGAGCCAAGGACGGGGAGCAGCGTTTAAGGAGGGAGGCATGAAACACGTCGTGTATACGAAAAGACGGGGGTAACTCCAGCCGGAAGGAGACAGGATTGAGGACCTCAATGACCTTATACTGCCCAATAAACCGGGGAGCAAACTTCTTGGACGGAACCTTGAGACGCAAGTTCCTAGACGACAACCACACCAGATTCCCGACCATAAACAGGGGGTTAGCAGAACGTTTTCTATCAGCCTGAGTTTTTTGTACGCTCTGGGACGCCTCTAGGTTCTTCTGAACCTGGGCCCAGACTGTGCACAGTTCCCGATGAACGACCTCTACCTCGGGATTGTTGGAACTACCAGGTGAAACGGAGGAGAACCGTGGATTAAACCCAAAATTACAGAAAAAGGGAGAGACCCCTGACGAGTTACTGACCCGGTTATTAAGGGAAAATTCGGCAAGGGGAATGAATGAGACCCAATCATATTGACAGTCAGAGACAAAACACCTTAAGTATTGTTCTAGAGATTGATTAGTCCTCTCCGTTTGACCATTGGTTTCAGGATGGAAGGCAGAGGAGAAGGACAGATCAATCCCCAACTTCATACAGAAGGCTCTCCAAAACAATGAAACAAATTGTACCCCTCTGTCCGAAACAATATTGACAGGGACCCCATGGAGACGCAGGATGTGTTTGACAAACAAGGTAGCCAACGTCTTGGCGTTGGGTAGTTTCTTGAAGGGCACAAAGTGGCACACCTTACTGAAGCGGTCTACCACCACCCACACCACCGACTTGCCTTGGGATGGAGGCAAATCGGTGATAAAATCCATGGAGATATGTGTCCAAGGTCTCTGGGGAATGGGCAACGAACGCAGTAAGCCCGCTGGTCGGGACCTGGGAGTCTTGGACCTAGCACAAACCTCACAAGCGGCGACGTATGCCTTAATGTCTTTAGGCAACCCAGGCCACCAATAATTTCTGGTAATGAGGTGTTTGGTACCCAGGATGCCTGGATGACCAGATAGTGCGGAGTCATGATTTTCCCTAAGTACCCTTAGCCGGAATTGCAGGGGAACAAACAGCTTGTTCTCAGGAAGGTTCCCGGGAGCTGAACCTTGATCAGCAGCAATTTCAGAGACTAAATCAGAATCGATCGAGGAAATGATTATACCTGGAGGCAAAATACAAGCAGGATCTTCCTCCGAAGGAGGGCTGGCCATGAAGCTACGCGACAGTGCATCAGCCTTAATATTTTTAGACCCAGCCCTATAGGTAACCAAAAAATTGAATCTGGTAAAAAATAACGCCGATCGAGCTTGTCTCGGGTTTAGCCTCCGGGCAGATTCTAGGAAAACCAGATTCTTGTGGTCGGTAAGGACCGTTACCTGGTGTCTAGCCCCCTCCAGGAAGTGGCGCCACTCTTCAAATGCCGATTTAATGGCTAAGAGTTCGCGGTTGCCAATATCATAGTTACTCTCAGTTGGCGAAAACTTCCTGGAGAAGTAGGCACAGGGGCGGAGATGGGTGAGGGACCTGGTACCCTGGGACAAGACAGCCCCCACTCCCACCTCAGATGCGTCAACTTCCACGATAAATGGCTCCATTTGGTTGGGCTGAACCAGCACCGGGGCCGAGATAAAGCACTTCTTAAGGACCTCAAAAGCCTGGACAGCCTCAGGAGGCCAGTGGAGGAGATCAGCACCTTTGCGAGTGAGGTCCGTAAGAGGCTTAGCGATGACCGAGAAGTTAGCAATAAATCTCCTGTAATAATTAGCGAACCCCAAAAAACACTGTAACGCCTTCAGGGAGGCAGGTTGGACCCATTCCGCCACAGCCTGAACCTTGGCGGGGTCCATGCGGAATTCATGAGGAGTGAGGATTTGACCCAAAAATGGTATCTCCTGTACCCCAAACACACATTTTTCGGTTTTGGCAAACAGTTTGTTTTCCCGAAGGACCTGGAGCACCTTCCTGACATGCTCAATGTGGGAGGACCAGTCCTTGGAAAACACCAGTATGTCATCAAGGTACACTACAAGAAATATCCCCAGGTAATTTCTCAAAATCTAATTTATGAAATTCTGGAAGACCGCAGGGGCATTACACAACCCAAAGGGCATGACGAGGTATTCGAAATGGCCTTCGGGCGTGTTAAACGCAGTCTTCCACTCATCCCCCTCTTTGATGCGAATAAGGTTATACGCCCCCCGTAGATCCAATTTAGAGAACCATTGGGCCCCCTGAACCTGATTAAAGAGATCAGGAATCAAAGGAAGGGGATACTGGTTCCTTACCGTGACCTTATTCAGGCTACGGTAGTCAATGCATGGCCTAAGACCACCATACTTCTTCCCCACGAAGAAGAAGCCAGCACCTACCGGAGAAGAAGAGGGACGAATGTAACCCTTGGCCAGGGATTCCTGGATATACTCTCTCATGGCTTCACGTTCGGGACACGAAAGATTAAATATCCTACCCTTAGGAAGCTTAGCTCCTGGTACCAATTCGATAGCGCAATCATATTCTCTATGAGGAGGTAACACTTCGGAGGCCTCCCTAGAGAAAACATCAGCGAAGTCCTGAACAAACTCGGGTAGCGTATTCGCCTCCTCAGGGGGAGAAATAGAATTAACAGAAAAACATGACGTACAACATTCATTACCCCATTTGGCTAGCTCCCCAGTATTCCAGTCAAACGTGGGATTATGCAACTGCAACCAGGGAAGGCCTAGAACCAAATCGTACGATAATCCCTGCATCAACAGTACAGAGCATTGCTCCAAATGCATGGAGCCAACAAGGAGTTCAAAAACAGGGGTATGCTGTGTAAAATAACCATTAGCAAGAGGAGTGGAGTCGATACCCACTACCGGGACAAGTTTAGGCAAATCAATCAGAGGCATAGCAAGAGACATAGCAAATTCCACAGACATAATATTAGTAGAGGACCCTGAATCCACGAAGGCACTGCCGGTAGCAGACCTACCACCAAAAGAGACCTGAAAGGGAAGCAAGATCTTAGTACGTTTCCTATTTACTGGAAATACCTGTGCGCCCAAGTGACCTCCCCGATGATCACTTAGGCGCGGAAGTTCTCTGGCTGCATTCTTACGCTTAGGACAGTTGTTCACTTGATGCTTGTCATCCCCACAGTAGAAGCAGAGACCATTCTTCCTGCGGAATTCTCTACGTTGTTGGGGGGACACGGAGGCCCCGAGTTGCATAGGTATCTCTGAGTCTTTCGGGGAGGAACGAAGCAACGGAACTTCGGGAGGCATCATGGGGAAGTCGGAGGAGAAAACACATAAACGTTCATGTTGTCGTTCCCTGAGACGTCGGTCAAGTCGTACCGCTAAAGCCATAGCCTGGTCTAGGGAGTCAGAAGAGGGATAGCTAACTAGCAGGTCTTTCAGGGCATTCGACAGACCCAACCTAAGCTGGCACCTTAAGGCAGGGTCATTCCACCGAGAAGCTACACACCACTTCCTAAAGTCAGAGCAATACTCCTCAACAGGTCTCTTACCCTGACGTAAGGTCACCAGCTGACTCTCGGCAAAGGCAGTCCTGTCAGTCTCGTCATAAATAAGTCCGAGAGCAGAAAAGAAACAATCAACGGAGGAAAGTTCAGGGGCGTCAGGAGCCAAGGAGAAGGCCCACTCTTGGGGCCCTTCCTGGAGCCGGGACATAATTATACCCACCCGCTGGCTCTCAGAACCTGAGGAATGAGGCTTTAAACGAAATTAAAGCCTACAACTCTCCCGAAAGGAGAGAAAAGCCCTCCGGTCCCCTGAGAACCGGTCGGGCAACTTGAGGTGGGGTTCAAGAGGTGCGGTGAGGGGAACTACCAAGGTAGCATCAGGCTGGTTGACCCTCTGAGCCAGGGCCTGGACCTGTAGGGAGAGACCCTGCATTTGCTGAGCCAGGGTCTCACGGGGGTCCATAGTGGTGTCAGGGACCAGGGTAGACTAGGTATGGGCTTGTTATTATGTAATGACCGGGGGGTAGGGAAACGGACAAGTGAGCCCTAATCGACCGGCCCTAGGCGACGGGGTACAACTGGGCGGCGGTCCCTGCACTCAGTAAGTGCACGACAAACATACAAGGGAATACAAGCAAGGGAAAGGGGCAGTTGCCCACGGCAACACCGTGAGCAACCAGAGTGGTGAACGAGCCGAGTCAAGCCAGGAGTGTGCGAGGTACCAAACGAAGAGCAGAAGAGTAGTCAGTAAGCCAGGGTCAGTATGGAGCAGGAACAAAATAGAAGGAGCTGTAGCTGGGCCAGGAAACCACACGAAAAAGAATAACAAGCAAGGAGGAACAGGAAATGCAGGTATAAATAGACAGAGGGCGGGAGCTAGCTGAGTCTGGCCAGGCTGCGATAGGCTCTCCCACTCCTAAGCCTGCCAGCCTGAATGGTGGAAGCTGGAGTCAGTCTCAGGGATGTAGATTCAGGTGCTGACTGATTAATTAAGGGAGTTAACCGCGAAGCTGTGCCTGGCAGATCCTTTACTCTCCTAGTGTTTCCTGCTCCCAGTCTTCCTGTTCCTGTATCCTATACTTGTTTCCTGATCTAGTGCCGTGCTGAGCTGTAGTCATGCTGTGCTGTATACCACACCTGTCCTGCTTCTCCATGCCTGACGTCCACCTGCTGCCAAGTTCCTTCCCAGCCTGCCTTGTGTACTGTCTGAGCTGCCACAGGTATACGAACTACAGACTTTTACCTGCGTCCTGTTGGCCAGCTGCCTTACTGCCAAGACGGTACGGCCCAGTGGGTCCACGAACCCTACGTGACACTGATCTTGGTTGTGGTACTGTATGTATGTAATGAGCTTTGTTCTGGTGCTGTATATATGTACTTAGCTTAGTTCTAGTGCTGTATTTATGTACTGAACTTGGTTGTGGTACTGTATATATGTCAGATCTTTGTTCTGGATCTGTAGTTTATATAGGATATATTTATAATAACAAAATTGCAGGGAAGATTGAATTGTTCTCAATTCATTGTAAATTTAATAGGAATCTGTTAGGTAGTTTTAACCCCTTGAACCACCACCATGCGGTAATACATGACCTGATGACCTGACAATATTTCCAAACATTCCCTTGTATGTTTTTTTCAGATGCAGCAAAATCCTTAAAATCCACTTTTAAAACGACATTCACTATATGCTAATTACTCATTAGAGGGTCATGGGGCGGGGCTGCTATTCTGAAGAGTCCCATAGTCCTGCCTCCAAACCCACCTTTCTATGTTTGAGTGACATCTCCCTGGTTGATACAACTTTCTCAGATGCGCCATTGCCTTGTGGCACTATACACAAGGGGGGGGGACTGTGTGGCACTATACACAAAGGGGGGCTGTGTGGCACTATACACAAGGGGGAGCTGCGTGGCACTATAAACAAGGGGGAGCTGTGTGGCACTATACACATGGGGGAAGTGTATGGCACTATTTACAAGGGGGAGGGCTGTGGTTCTATCTACAGGGGGCTGAGTGTGGCGCAATCTACAGGGGTCTGTGTGCTGCACTTTATTGTAAGGGGGGCTGTGAGCACTGTATACAAGGGAGTGGGGCTGTGTGGCACTGTATACAGTGGGAGCTGTACAGCGCTATATACAGTGGGGGCTTTATGGCGATATCTACAGGGGGCTGTATGGCACTATCTACAAGGGGGAGGTGGGGGCGCTATCTACAAATGGGGTGTTACACTGTCTATAGGCGGGGCTATATAGCACTGTCTACAGGGGGGCTGTATGGCACATTCTACAGGAGGCACTATTTATAAGGGGGGCTGCTTGTGGCACCTGGGGGGGGGCCCGGTCAAGAGTTTGCTATGGGGCCCAGTCTTTCCTAGTTACGCCCCTGGTCCTACCTATATACTCAATACTGACCCTGATGTGGCCCTATTCCAAAAACCCTAAGAATAGCAGAATAATCACCTCGAAAGGGGCGGCCCGCTCAGTAACCTCTTATAGCGCCCTAATACACCATATTGTGCAAATAACCTATAAAAAATGTCCACTACATAGCCAAATGGCACAATGCAGTGCAATAATAAATTCTCCAATAATAAGTACAGTAACAAATTCCTAGGTACAGTGTTAGGGATCTGCCAGGTACTTCATCTAGCTATACTCCTGGGATTAATCAATCCACACCTGAGGCCAGACCTGTTCGACTGACACCATCTCCCACCAACCAGGGTGGCAGGCTCAGGAGTGGGAGAGCCTATCGCGGCCTGGTCTCTCGGAGTTAGCTCCGCCCCCTGCCCTTTATTACCTGCCCTGTGCTCTCCCTCAGTGCTTGTAATTCTTTTGGATTCCTGGCCCCACTGCTGCTTGCTCCAGCCTGCTTCTGCCGTGCTTCTGCCTTGCTGCAGTTCTGCTTGACCTGCTTTGCTTGCCCTGGCTTGCTTCTGTCTCCGTGCCCGCTCGGGTGTACTCACTTCGTCCTGGTCCTGACTGTTCGTTCGCCGCCCCGTTTCCTCGTGGCGTTCCGTGGCTACTGCCCCTTCCCTTGCGTGTTCCCTGTTTGTCTTCCTGTGCACTTAGCCAGCGTAGGGACCGCCGCCCAGTTGTACCTCGTCGCCTAGGGCGGGTCGTTGCAAGTAGGCAGGGACAGGGCGGTGGGTAGATTAGGGCTCACTTTCCCTTCACCTCCTTCCTGCCATTACATACAGCTAGCCTACACCAGATTCCAGATGTTAAGTTCAATTAACAAAGTATATCATGTATGTCATGTCCTGACGCGTTTAACCAATTTAATCATGGAACAATATTATTTACGACAGAATAATCGTATACTTCCAAAAGATAAAGAAAAGTGCCCACCTGACGTTTAGGCACTGAAGAGTTAATCGCCATAAAATACACAAGCATGTCCAATTTGCACCAGGAAAAAAAAAGGCACCGTTCTTTATCCATATAAATGTCTGCATTGTGTATGTGTGGTTTCCGTGGGTCATCATGTCCACGTGTTTTTCTTGTCCGTTTTTTTTCTTCTGCATGCACTTCTTGATTTCACTTTTCTTTTTTCTGTATTTCTTTAGCAATTGATCCATATATGCCATTCATGTACTGTTAGTTTTTATTTTCACACACCCATAGCCTTCAAAAGTTGAGACTGGTCCGCAAAAACGGACCAGAATACGTGAGTAGCCTCATTGACTTGCTTGAATTGAATTGTCTTGAATTGAATTGACTTGAATTGTCTATTGTTAAAACAAACAGTACACGGATCTAAAAGATGTTTGTGTAAATAAGGCCTTATCTTAAGCAACTAAGCATAGCCCGATGTTAAGGGTATCCCAAGGCTACCAATGCATAAAGAAAGGAGCATCCAGGATACGGAGAAGATGTCCAGAGCATGCGACGCTAAGGTCAATGTCACACACAGCTCATGTCCATAGCTCATATAGCGTCCAGTTCTAAACCAGATGCCAGTGATGTTGAGTGAGGTAGGACCCAGGGTGTATCATTTACCCTTGACCCTCCTCCTTAAATCGTTATGCCCATGAGCATAAGTTGGTATTAGTTTTGTTTAATAGGTTTTGCCTGTCAGTGATAGTTTTGTATGGAAGATGATAATGCATCATTAAAGGTTTATTCCCAACTCAGACACCCCAGCTAAATCGAGAACAGGGGACATCCGACCCCATCTGGTAAGGCGGGCGCTGGCTGACGATCACAGGCGGGTATTTAGTGGAGAGGTGGCTGTGCATGCGCACAGTTCTCTATGTTGTGTTCTATGGGAATTACGGGAACAGCCAAGCACCTCCCAGGCGAAACGGGTGTAGGATGACCCTGTCCTTGATATAGATGTGAGTCTGGAGCCTGGAACAACATCTATCTGACATTTATGGCATATCCTCTGAATATGTCATACATGTCTGAGTTGGGAATAACCTTTTAATGGGGATGTCGCCCATGATGAGTGTAGGATAGGAAGTGTGATGTACAAGCATATAAATCATCAAGAATTTGATAGGCCAAACCAGGTGAATGGTAAAGAACAAGACTACTGTTCTCCAACCTGTGATTCCCCAGCAAACCGGAAATCACAGCATACCCTGACAGCCGCTATAACTCCCAGGATGCTGAGATTTGTAGTTTCCAAAAACCTAGAGACACAGGTTGAAGACCACTGATATAGAGAATGGATGTGTAATGTCCCCTAGACATTACTATAAAGATAATGTATTGTAATTGTATTTTATGACCTTTTTCCAACTTTTAGGTACTGCCACTTTAAAAAGTAAATGTGAATTTGCAATGCACTGTTTTATAGCTTATGCAGGAGTGTCAGATACAGGGGAAGTTTCCAGAAGGTGGGAGGAGCTTAGGGGATAGAGGAGAGTCCTGAGGCAGTTGGAGAAGTGAGTTGCTGCAGAGAGTGAGCAGTTGAGGTAACAGCAAAGTGAAGTTGCTCCTGGGTTTTATCCATCTTAGGATCCAGAGACAGGCTGCCTACAACATCAGGCCATAGAAAAGCTCGCAGAAGGAAACTGAATAAGCTGAGGAGAAGTAGTTAAGGATCGCAGGCTGTCCTAAGCGTGGGAGCCACTGACTGTGTGTCAGGTCCCCTTTAAAATATCTCGCAAGGCTCACTGAGGTGCGGTTTAAGTTGAGTGGTCAGGAAGAACATCAGTCTGGACATTTTTCTTTCCGGCTTGCAGGATGCCATAGAGAGGGCTTTGTTTTTGCTGAAGGGGGTGGGATGGAGCGCGGTGTAGGAGGTACACCCGTCTCCGTTTGGCGTGTGCGGAGGATCTTGTTCCGTTCGTTGGGGCGGTGGCACGGCATGCGAGGTGATAGTCATCTAAAACATCAAAGTTGATTAACGAGCAATGAACGGACAAGGTTTCCCTTTTGAAGAAATTGTTAATAAAGCTGTGGCCACCCCCACTTGTTTATTCCACAAAAAGATGGCTGATTGTTTTTATTATACAATATTACGTTAGGTTCCACTCAGGAGCATGGTATAAGTACATACAGTCTTAAGGATCGCAGGCTGTCCTAAGCGTGGGAGCCACTGACTGTGTGTCAGGTCCCCTTTAAAATATCTCACAAGGCTCACTGAGGTGCGGTTTAAGTTGAGTGGTCAGGACTTAAGTTTATAAAAGGGAGATACTTCCTGGATATAGCCTCTTTCCCGCTTCATTGGCAGAGTGCAGGAACGGTTACCTCTACAGGAGCGTTGCTTACACAGTGGAGTCGGCACGATTATCATGGCGGATCAAGCGCTTCTGGCGCTACTGAAAGAGAAGTTAGAGAAGGAGGGTTCAGCGTGGCTTACCCCGCTCCTACGAGGTGGGTCTGAGCAGTTGGATGGCACGGTGTCGGAGCCGTTAGCCAGCGGAGGGCGGCCTGCAAGGAGTTGCCGTCCACCTACAAGGCTAAGTCCCTCCCCCACTAGGCCTAAAAAACGGGGGAGGGCGCCTTCTCGTCACACGGCGCAACATCAGGTCGTGGTGAACGAGCAGTGTAGGGCAGGAGACATACCGTTGCCTCATGACAGGCGAGCCGTAGCTGGCCGCCAGGCCCCCCTCCCCACGGGACAGCAGGGCGGACAGCCAGTAATGGCAAGGCCACGCACACCCCCGTGTGTAGTCGACGCGGCGGGAATTAGCGGCGGAAGGGGTCAGGAGGCGGTGCAAAAGCAGGCCGATCCGAGACCACCTGGCTGGCTTGCTAGGTGGTTTGCCAGGAAACCCGCCAACGTCATTGAAAGACACAATAGAAGTAAGAGAAAAAGAGGGGGAGGGTGGACTTACTCTGAGTGTAGCAGGGACTAGTCAGATGGTAGATGAGAGTGAGGATGACTTTTTTGAGTGTATACCAGGTACGCCGCAGGATAGGGCCAGTGAGCAAGTGGATAGATGTGCTATCGCCGGCAGATCCCGCAGGTGCAGGACAAGGGGCCGTGGAACGGACACATGCTCAGAGTCGGATTCTGATAGCGCAGGGAGGAGAAAACAGAGGAGGCATAGTTCTCACAGGCGCACAATAAATAGGGAGAGAAGGAGTAGGCATAGGCAGCGCTCTGGTAGTAGACGAGTTAGACATCATTCCCGAGGCTCACGGAGGAGCCGGTCGGCGTATCGCACGTCTTCAGCTTCCACGGAGGATTCCATCGACAGGCGCAGTAGGAGGTCGCGCGTAAGCAGACAACGTGGGCGGAGTAGCAGATCCATTGACTGAAGACGATACAAGGCCAGTGCAACGGCGGAGTCAGCAACGGTTGTTTCTCCGCCGCCCACGACGCAGACTCCAGAAGTCCAGCCGGGAGTTCAGCAGAGTGGTGAGTTGTCATGCGTACAGGCATGGAACTAGAATGCTAACAATGGTAATGAAATTTTTGGTATGCTAAAAAATGTATTGGAGAAAATGGGCGGGACTGAGAACCCGGTTAAGGTCCCAGGAGCGGTGGAACCGCAGCCTGTGCAGGCATTGGATAATACGGGCATGTTGCTCAGAGATTCTTATGTCTGTGGGGTTGCTCCTCTGGGAACTCACATAACGAATGAAGTGAGAGAAAAAATATTAAAATGTGAATATGTTGATATATGGACGTTAGTTTCACCAGAGCAGCTAACTGTGGATAAAGAGAGGAGATTTGAAAAAACCGATGATAAAAAGCCCAAAGTGGCAAAAACGTTTGGTAATTGGTTACAGGCGTTCACTGTGTTGGCTAGCATAACGAGTCAAGGTAAACCAGAAAAAGCCTTTGAGCTATTCACGTATTTGGATACCATTTATTCAGCACACAAGTTGCACGGGGGAACGGCTTGGTGGAGGTATGATGAGGAATTCAGGCGGCGCTTAACAATTCAGCCGGACATAGGTTGGTCGTCTAAGCCCACGGATGTATGGATACAGTTGATGATTACGCAAAAACCGCAGAATTCCTTTCTTACCTCCTCCCCTGTGCCCACACAGTCGGCAGCTGCGGGTCGCAGATCGGGGGCATGTTGGCTCTTCAATGAAGGGCATTGTCGATTTTTCGCTTCATGTAAGTTCAAGCATGAATGCTCCATTTGTGGGGGTTCCCATTCGGCCTTGCGATGCTTCAAGAGAGGTAAGAACCCCACGAGACCAGTTGCTGCATGTAAGCCAGAGGACACCGGTGAACGTCCAAAAGATGCGTCCTTGGTTAGACAGGTACCCCAGGAGGCAGGAAGCAGAAATGCTCATTAGCGGTTTTACACATGGTTTCCATATAGCGCATGTGTACCAAACAGCAGCTACGTTTGCGTCTAATTTAACATCCGTGTTATCCCAACCAGAAATTGCTCAGGACAAAATTGATAAAGAAGTTAGCTTGGGTCGCATGGTGGGCCCGTTCACCGAGCCGCCATTAGATAACCTCAGAATATCCCCTTTGGGGATCGTGCCCAAAAAAGAACCAGGAAAGTTTCGCCTCATACATCACTTGTCTTTCCCTCCAGGTGAATCAGTCAATGATGGAATATCGAAGGAAGAGTCGGCGGTATCGTACATCTCTTTTGACAGGGCCATGCATTTAGTTTAAAAAACAAGACCTTTTGCTTTGCTGGCCAAGTCGGACATTGAATCAGCCTTCCGCCTCCTTCCTTTTCATCCTGACTGTTTTCATCTTTTGGGATGTCAATTGAATGGTTTGTATTACGTGGACATGTGTTTGCCGATGGGTTGCTCTATCTCCTGCCGCTATTTTGAAATGTTCAGCTCATTTTTAGAATGGGTGGTGCGTTTGGAGACGGGCAACACATCGATAATACATTATTTGGATGATTTTTTGTTTATAGGTCCGCAAGGCGAGGCATCGTGTTTATACACTTTAAACTCATTCCGGTATCTAATGTCCATGTTTGGAGTTCCTGAGGCGGAGGACAAAACGGAAGGTCCTAGTTGTTGCCTTTCTTTTCTGGGGATAAAAATTGATACGAACAAAATGGTTCTTAGTCTCCCAGAAGATAAACGTACAAAATTGCGCCAGGCCAGCAGCATATGTATTCACGCAAAAAAGATCACGTTGCACGACTTACAGTCTTTGTTAGGTCAATTGGCTTTTGCATGCAGAATATTCCCTATGGGCAGAGTTTTCTCTAGGAGGTTGGCCATGGCAACGGCGGGTACAAAGCTGCCACATCATTTTATAAGACTACCAAAAGTATTGAAGGACGACATTAGGATGTGGCAATCTTTCCTGGAGTCATATACAGGTATATCGTGTCTCAGGGAAGAAGAGTTGGGCAATGTGGATTTACAGTTGTATACAGACGCAGCAGGGGCTCATGGGTATGGGGCAGTTTTCAAACATAAGTGGTCGGCTGGTGCATGGTCGGCTGATTGGTACCAAAAAGGTTTTACAAAAAATATGACGTTATTGGAAGTGTTCCCCATAGTTGTGGCGGTGGAGTTGTGGGGAAAAGAGATGGCGAACAAACGTATCCTTTTTTGGTCTGATAATAAAAGCACCGTGCTGGTCATTAATAAACTAACCTCAAGTTCTCCCCCAGTTTTAGCTTTGATAAGGAGGTTGGTTTTAAAATGTTTAGCGCTTAATGTCGTTTTCAGAGCGTGTCATGTGCCTGGTGTGGTTAACGATGTAGCTGATGCGTTGTCTCGTTTTCAGTGGATTCGTTTCAGGGCATTGCATCCTCAGGCGGAGCAGGAAGGATACACCTGCCCTCCGTTTCTTTGGCACCTGCCGGAGAACATTTGACACCGCTTCTCCAGAATTCGTTAGCAGTTATGACATGGAACTGCCATGGTAAGGCTTGGGCTGAATGGTTGACATATACCCGTGTAGATGATAAGATTTCTCCTCAGTCATGTTATGATATTACACTGAGATATTTAAGCGGTTTACGCCAAAAATGCATGTCGGCGGCGGCGGTTCAAAAGCGTTTATCCGGGGTTGCGTTTGCGTTAAAAATGCTAGGGGTCGAGGACGTGACAAAACGTTTTGTTGTGTCGCAAATAGTAAAAGGTTGGAAAAAGGAAAAGCGGACAACAAACAGCCGTCGCCCGGTGTCCTTTATTTTGCTTCGACGACTGGTCGACGCCACGGCAGCGGTATGTTCGTCAGATTTTGAGTCGTGTTTGTTTTCTTGTGCTTTTGCGCTGGCCTTTTTCGCGGCACTGCGCGTTAGTGAATTGGTGTCTACTTCTCGTTCGCGTCCGTCGGGTCTTTTGGCGGACAATGTGGTAGCGCTTCCGGAGTCGATAAAAGTGCGGGTGCGTCGGTCAAAAACAGATGTGACTGGGGAAGGGGTGTGGCTGTCCATTTTTGGATTGACTTCCAGTTTTTGCCCGGTGACAATAATAAAGAGATACATGTTTTTGCGACCTCAAACTCTCAGCTTCCTGTCACACATAGACGGTTCCCTTCTATCAAAATTCCAATTTTCGTCTGTGCTCAAAAAATGCTTGATAGCTGTTGGATTGCCCCTGTCGGAGTTTGGCACGCATTCTTTTCGCATCGGGCTGCTACGATGGCAGATGCGGCGGGCATGACAGAAACGGAAGTAAAAAATCTAGGCAGATGGAAGTCGGGTTGTTTTAAAAGATATATCCGTCCTCATTTGTTAACATGTTAATATCGCCTGTTCTTTCCCGCAGATGTTCATAGGCCGGTGGTTTGGTTGATCAGGCATTCATATATTTATTGGGCGGCCCAGAGGGCGTCGTATCGCCCTGGAGGGCTGGATCTCAGATTCAAGCAAGCTGACGTGTACTGGAGGGGCATTAGAGGCCTAAAATGGTTACAAGTCCTTCCTGAGGTGGTTGCTGTGAGCAGAATGTCTCAATCACCTACAGTTTTGGTGATACATGCCAGTGGTAACGACCTTTGTTCTACAAGGGTGGCTGAGCTAATCTCTATTATTCGGTCTGATTTTGATCGTTTTGTAGCATTCTTCTCGGATTTGTTGGTGGTGTGGTCGGAAATAGTGCCACGGGTTTTGTGGAAAAGGGCGAGGAACAACGCTTCCCTGGAAAGGACTCGGCGCCTTTTGAATGTTAGGGTGTCCAGACATGTCAGGGGTAAAGGGGGCATAGTCATCCGGCATCGCCAGCTAGAGGGTGATAACAGAAATTTGATGCTGCAAGATGGGGTTCACTTGAACGACATTAGTCTGGACATTTTTCTTTCCGGCTTGCAGGATGCCATAGAGAGGGCTTTGTTTTTGCTGAAGGGGGTGGGACGGAGCGCGGTGTAGGAGGTACACCCGTCTCCGTTTGGCGTGTGCGGAGGCTCTTGTTCCGTTCGTTGGGGTGGGGGCGGTGGCACGGCATGCGAGGTGATAGTCATCTAAAACATCAATGTTGATTAACGAGCAATGAACGGACAAGGTTTCCCTTTTGAAGAAATTGTTAATAAAGCTGTCACCACCCCCACTTGTTTATTCCACAAAAAGATGGCTCATTGTTTTTATTATACAATAGTACGTTAGGTTCCACTCAGGAGCATGGTATAAGTACATACAGTCTTAAGGATCGCAGGCTGTCCTAAGCGTGGGAGCCACTGACTGTGTGTCAGGTCCCCTTTAAAATATCTCACAAGGCTCACTGAGGTGCGGTTTAAGTTGAGTGGTTAGGAAGATCACATGGGGGGGGAGGGCTTAAGTTTATAAAAGGGAGATACTTCCAGGATATAGCCTCTTTCCCGCTTCATTGGCAGAGTGCAGGAACGCCCGCCCATTGTCAGTAGGTCAAATTCAAAACTAGTTGTTATTGTTTTGCCTGTATACGTAATTATGTTTTGTTTTTCGTTTGTCACAGCTGGCGTGTGCGGAGGCTCTTGTTCCGTTCGTTGAGGGATAATTGTAACACGGGTCACCTGGCAAAACAACGAAGACATGCCCACCGCGGGGGCGGTGGCACGGCATGCGAGGTGATAGTCATCTAAAACATCAAAGCATGGTATAAGTACATAAAGTCTTCTTAACACAGAGGAGCCAGAAGCCATTACCACCGCCACCATGTATGTTGGTGAGTCTCATCCTTCATTATACTAGCCCTGACTACCCATGATAGAGGCAGAAGTAGCTCAGGCCATTACAGAGATTGGCAGAGATTGGACAGATACTGCATTGCCCGATTGGACAGACACTGCATTGTCCCGCATACTATGGGGTCAGCTATGCCCTAGAATTGCCGAGGGTAGGATCGGAAGAGGATCAGTGAGGGAGGGTCGCCCACTCCTGCGGATTTGATGAGAAGCAGAGGATTGAGATTTACTATAAGGAATTGTGCCTCCATTCTATGTGGAAGATTTTAACCGCCATGTTTGATGCTGAAGTAAATTGTGCCGCGAGCTAACCTGTGCAACTACCACCTCAACCTCCTGTCTTATGCTGTAACCAATGTAACCATCAAGCGTATTGTGCCCAGTAAAATCTACTGTGAAAGTTATTCAACCGTCTCCCGTGTATTCACTCTGCACCCACGTTACCAACAAGGGCACCCCAAATACCATCATACCGGGAGGCTGTACAACAGGGTGTGCCCCAGGGGGAAACTACAACTACCACCATCTACATTCACCCTACAGTGCAGACCCCCTCCATTTTCCCTGTAACGGCTCTGCAGGGAGTGCTTGAAGGCCCAGCCACCGTGTCCCTATACCGCCTCGCACTACCCCATCACCACCGGGCCGTTGCAGATGTCAGACAAAATATTTAAAAATAAGAAAAAGGATTGGCAGGATGACATGTAATGTGCATTGCAATGTGCAGACCATCATGGAAATAGCTGCAGGGTAGCAGTGTCCGTGTGGGATACAGATTTCAATGAGAGTCGAAATATTAAATGATATAAACAAACCATATAGCACTTTTATTTCATAGAGGATTTGCGCACTTAGACTATGTTTACATGTATTGGTGGCGGAGCAGCTGAAAACGCCAGATGTGAATTTATTAAAATTTTTATAAAAGTCAATTTATTTATTTTTTAAAATCACAAAAAACATTGATTTGTTAAAAAAATAATAATTCCTTTCAAAGGTATACATAGCCTTTAATCAGATTAACCCCTTAAGGACGCAGCTTAGTTTGGGCCTTAAGGCTCAGAGCCCATTTTTCAAATCTGACATATTTCACTTTATGTGGCAATAACTTCAGAATGCTTAAACCTATCCAAGCGATTCTGAGATTATTTTCTCGTGAGACATTGGGCTTTATGATAGTGGTAAAATTTGGTCGATATACAGTATTCAGTGTTTATTTGTGAAAAATTGCAACATTTGGAGAAAATTTGTAAAAAATAGCATTTTTCTGAATTCAAATGCATCTGCTTGTAAAACAGATGGTTATACCACCCAAAATAGTTACTAGTTCACATTTCCCATTTGTCTACTTTATGTTGGCATCATTTTTTTGAACATTCTTTTATTTTTCTAGGACATTACAAGGCTTAGAACATAAACAGCAATTTCTCATATTTTTAATAACATTTCAAAAGCCTCTTTTTTTAGGTACCAGTTCAGTTCTGAAGTGGCCTATGTATTAGAAACCCCCATGAAATACCCCATTTTAGAAACTAGACCCCTCAAAGTATTCAAAACAGCATTTATAAAGTTTATTAACCCTTTAGGTGTTTCACAGGAATTTAAAGCATAGTAGAAGTGAAATTTACAAATTTCATTTTTTGTCAGGAAATACAAATCTCCCACTTTACCAGCACCAAAGCAACCCCAGACCATCACATTACCTCCACCATGCTTGACAGATGGCGTCAGGCACTCTTCCAGCATCTTTTCAGTTGTTCTGCGTCTCACAAATGTTCTTCTGTGTGATCCAAACACCTCAAACTTCGATTCGTCTGTCCATAACACTTTTTTCCAATCTTCCTCTGTCCAATGTCTGTGTGCTTTTGCCCATATTAATCTTTTCCTTTTATTAGCCAGTCTCAGATATGGCTTTTTCTTTGCCACTCTGCCCTGAAGGCCAGCATCCCGGAGTCGCCTCTTCACTGTAGACGTTGACACTGGCGTTTTGCGGGTACTATTTAATGAAGCTAGTAGTACACACCGTTGTAGGAAATCTTCAGTTTCTTTGCAATTTCTCGCATGGAATAGCCTTAATTTCTAAGAACAAGAATAGACTGTCGAGTTTCACATGAAAGCTCTCTTTTTCTAGCCATTTTGAGAGTTTAATCGAACCCACAAATGTAATGCTCCAGATTCTCAACTAGCTCAAAGAAAGGTCAGTTTTATAGCTCCTCTAAACAGCAAAACTGTTTACAGCCGTGCTAACATAATTGCACAAGGGTTTTCAAGTGTTTTCTAAACATCCATTAGCCTTCTAACACAGTTAGCAAACACAATGTACCATTAGAACACTGGAGTGATGGTTGCTGGAAATGGGCCTCTATACACCTACAGTGAAGGAAATAAGTATTTGATCCCTTGCTGATTTTGTAAGTTTGCCCACTGTCAAAGTCATGAACAGTCTAGAATTTTTAGGCTAGGTTAATTTTACCAGTGAGAGATAGATTATATAAAAAAAATCAGAAAATCACATAGTCAAAATTATATATATTTATTTGCATTGTGCACAGAGAAATAAGTATTTGATCCCCTACTAACCATTAAGAGTTCAGCCTCCTCCAGACCAGTTACACGCTCCAAATCAACTTGGTGCCTGCATTAAAGACAGCTGTCTTAAATGGTCACCTGTATAAAAGACTCCTGTCCACAGACTCAATTAATCAGTCTGACTCTAACCTCTATAACATGGGCAAGACCAAAGAGCTTTCTAAGGATGTCAGGGACAAGATCATAGACCTGCACAAGGCTGGAATGGGCTACAAAACAAAATTCTAGACTGTTCATGTCTTTGACAGTGGGCAAACTTACAAAATCAGCAAGGGATCAAATACTTATTTCCCTCACTGTATGTAGATATTGCATTAAAAACCAGACGTTTGCAGCTAGAATAGTCATTTACCACATTAACAATGTATGGAGTGTATTTCTGATTAATTTAATGTTATCTTCATTGAAAAAAACTGTGCTTTTCTTTAAAAAAAAAAAAGGAAATTTCTAAGTGACCCTAAACTTTTGAACTGTAGTGTACACCACTCCGAGGAATGGCAATCAGAAACGAAGTGGCACAGCATTTAACCGAGCGCTTCTGCCGCTTCATTTCAGTGATCGGTGCTCGGACCCCTCACCGATTAAAAGTTCTGACACATCACTATGACATATCAAAAGTTTTTTGAAAGTTTAGTTACACTTTAAAGAGAGGTGTTACAATTTTTTATTATTCTTTTTTTCTTTAATCAAACAAACAGTCTATCAGTGTGTTTGGTGCAACTTTCTACTTACTTTTTATTAAAAATTATTTTTACTTTGAGATACAGCTGCTTTGTATCCTGTATACAGAGCAGCTGTATCTAGTGCTAAAACCTGTATCCGTCGGGTCAGTGGGACTGACGGGTACAGTGTCAGCTGGTTGGGGGGGGGTTGAATTGCGTGTGAGGGGGAAGGAGTGGGCCGAAGTTGTGTCAACAGCCCAGGGCCCATGGCACACTTAATCCGCCACTGCCAAGAACCCAATGGTCACTGTGGCTGAGCTCCAACGATCCTGTGTGCAAATGGGAGAAACTTCCAGAAGGTCAACCATCACTTTAGCAATCCACCAATCTGGGCTTTATGGCAAGAGTGGCCAGAAAGAAGCCTCTCCTCAATAAAAAGACACATGAAAGCCCTTCTGGAGTTTGTAAAAAAAAAAAAAAGCACCTAAAGGACTCTCAGACTGTGAGAAACAAGATTCTGTGGTCTGATGAAACCAAGATTGAACTTTTTGGCCTCAAATCTAAGCCACATATCTGGAGGAAAGCAGGCAGTGCTCATCACCTGCCCAATACCATCCCTACAGTGAAGCATGATGGTGGCAGCATCATGCTGTGGGGGTTTTTTTCAGTGGCTGGGACAGGGAGACTGGTCAGGATTGAGATAAAAATGAATGGAGCAAAGTAAAGAGATATTCCTAATGAAAACTTGATCCAGAGTGCTCTGGACCTCAGACTGTGCTGAAGGTCCACCTACCAACAAGACAATGACCCTAAGCACACAGCCAAGACAACACAGGAGTGGCTTAGGGACAATGCTGTGAATGTCCTTGAGTGGCCCAGCCAGAGCCCTGACTTGAGACCAATGGAACATCTCTGGAGAGACCTGAAAATGACTGTCCACCGACGATCCCCATCCAACCTGACAAAGCTTGAGAGGATCTGCAGAAAAGAATGGCAGAAAATGTACAAATCCAGGTGTGCAAACCTTGTGGCATCATACCCAAGAAGACTTGAGGCTGTTATGAAATATTTTAGTTTTTCATTTTTAATAAATTAGCAAAGATTACTAACATGGAAAAATTTTTTATTTTTTTTATTTTAGCACAAGACCTCCACATAACAAAATGTGAACAAATTTGAAGGGTCTGAAGACTTTCCAAATGCATTTTACACTGTAACCCTGCAGTCAGACATTGCTTTACTAAACAGAGTGCCAGGTTTGCTGTGCTATCGCCATGACCCAATGAACAGAAATGTAACCGTAATTACCCATAGTACCCTCTGGAAATGCACTTGACATCACAACTACTACACTGGCAATTCCCAGCTGCTCTGTACTGAGATTAGCTGGTGCAGCCCCTTCAGATAAATCTGTATTGTTCAATAGGCAGCACAAAGGGTCCAAGCGAGCTGTCAATGATCACCCCATCTAAACAGCTGAGACACACATTGCCCCGGTGACAGGTCTGTGACCTTGGTCAGCTGCTCATTGACCCTAGGGGTTTAACACTTGACCTCAGAAAAGCCACCCTAGAGATGTTGTTTGGAAATAGAGAAGTTAAACACTGTGTATGTAAAAAAGATACATATCATTAAATACAATTGTGAAAAAAGGAATCCTTCCTGTGTTTTGTGTCCTGCCAATCATCCAGAGCTTCACTCCCCTTCTATTTGTATTGTTTACATAGCTTTGAGTAATCCCCAGCATTAGTTGCAAACCTACTGATACCTCCTTTACACTGCTATGATCAGGTCTCCAGCACCAGATGCCTGCACAGTGAGTATACTGTGTTCAATCTACTGTGTGCAAGATGCAGTAACCGATCTTATAATCATTTATAGCATTCGTAATTTTTCGTTAATTGAAGACCTTAACGTTGGTTTTTACATTTTTGTACATTTACCTTTGCATCAGCTATTATCAATGTCCCAGACAGTGTCATCTGTTACCCTTCAACTCGACTGACTTCTCTCACAATTAATACTCCCTTGTGCAAGCATTAGATTTATTTACCCTCAGTTCACCTTTCAACTTTCCCACACATTTTACCCATCCTTATTCTTTACATTTATCCACCATAAACCCACTTGCACCTGTCAAATTCAACAGTCTTGAATCATGGCCTTCCACCCTAGCACACAATACTTACCCTTTGTTCACAGTGCTACAAATTCAAAGTGCATTTGTTGCATCTGTTGTCTTATCTCCAATCTATCTCAATATGTAGTTATCTCATTATCTATTTCATATCAGTGTATTTATCAATCTAACTATCTCATTATCAATTGCATTTTTATTTCTCAGCTACACTCTTCAACATTGAAATTGCAACACCAATAAGGGCAAGCCGTAAGGTTATGCAAATCGAGGAAGTAGCAGGTGTCGCTAAGATCTTCAAATGATCAAATTTCAAGCTCCTAGCTCCAATCTGTGGAATGTGGGAGAGGCATAAAAGCCAGATTGAAAGCAAAGTTTTTTAGCCACATGATACCTCAAAAATCAGATCAAGTGGTGTGGGATGATTGTGGGATGCCTCCTGTTCGTCGACGTTCCAGTTATCGCCTCTTGTCGCAAACTGAGAGGGACAGAATCCTTGAACTGAAAGACCTTGGTTTATCACTCCGGTAGATCGCTACGCGCCTAGGCCGAGAAGTCAGCACTGTTCAACGTTGCGTTTCCCGGAAGTTGGGAGAACAACCACGAATGGTAATGACAGCAAGAGGTGCACAGATGCGAACCTCTGCACGGACAGATAGTCTGATTGTAAGAATGGCATGTAGTGATCTAATCTGTACTGTCAGTGAAATTGGACGTCACATCCCAAGCCTAGGGCAGACTTTTATGTATTGGTCATCCATAAAACCCTATATATACCTATTTCATATCTAATAATCTTATTATCTATACAGTATTTCTATTTTTCACCGTAGCATCATTTCCCTGGGAAAAAAATGAGCATTGCATAAAGCGCTCATATCATACAGTGCCTAAATCAATTGTGCAATACTTACACAGATCGATAGTGCCATTTTGTGTTCTATCAATCCCTTTAGGTAAATAGTACGTATAGTAACCAGATAAATATTGCAAATATATAGCGAATCCAGTGCCCAGATAAATTGAGTAGAACAACATCCAAATAAATAGTGACATATATTATAGGAATAAATAGTGCATACAGTGTCCAGATAAATAATGTCATACAGCACCCAAATAGATTAGTGTCATGCAGCACCTAGATAAATAGTGTATACAGCACCTAGATAAAGTCACCACTTCCCACCACCAGATGAGACCATGACATTTTCAATCTGCTTAGCACCCTGTAAGGTGTTCTATGACTGTGATGCCTTTGCCGCTGTGGATCCAATATAGCACATGATTGTCAGCTCACAAGCCTAAAATCCACCCCCCATGTCACAACTATAAAGTCGAGGACTGCATCTGAAGCCCCATATAGTGTTGGGTTGACCACCACTGGTGTAGCAGGAAAGGCTGGATTCTCATGTAATGTAATTTGCGTAGCGTAAAAATCTGCTGAGGAAATGAACACCATGTATTCCTATGGGTGAAAAAAAAAAATCTTACCATTTTGCCATATGTTTGAAACTTACTGAAATGAATGGATGCTGTCAACAGACCTGTATGTTTGTTTTTATATAGTAAGCGTCTGCAAAAAGTGAAGAACACATGTAAATGAAGCCTAAATCAGGATTGTACAGTTTTAAACTAGTAGAGCCTGACACAACATACCTCTCATGGCTCTGAGATCCCTATACCAGCTCTTCCTGCCTCTACATACTGACCACAGCATAACTGCATGCAATTTGCTACGAGTGAACAACAGAAACGGTTTCAAAGGTGACTCAATGTGAATGCAGTGTGAAAAGCAAAGGTCTACCACTATGTGCATGATTATGTCTATTATTATGTACTACATAAGAACATAGTATTTTTCCGGTTCTTCTATAGCGTGAAGTCTACCAGGACAATAACTGCTATACTCTCAGCCAAACGGGAATGGTCTACCAATACTCTCAAGCCTCCCTCGTGCAATCTACCAGGACAATAACTATCAGCTACTAAGCGTACATAGCTTAGCATTGGAGAATTTAAGTGTGTAACACATTTTATCCATCATTTTACTCCCTATAACGCTGTTAGAAGATTTCTATAGAAGTGTTATCTTGACAGAAGAAACTACATATGCATTTTTACGTAAAATATAATCTTGATGCAGCAGGTGGGGAATACAGACCTGTACTTCGCTGTCCACGTAAAGAGTGCCAAGCTTCATGCTCCGTTCGGAAAGGAAACTCATTCCTCCATTATACGGACATCAAAAACAAATTGCACTGTAATCTGAGAACTGTAATTTTAAAACCGGTATTCTTTTTTGTAATGAACACAGTATGACTCTTAACAGAAAAATATTTTAATACTATAACTAACTGGTATAAACTGTGCCAAGAGGTGGGTGGAGCCATAGTTTCTCATCTTACACAAGGTAAAATCCTTGGCACGGACATTAAGTGTCCAAATTGGCGAGGCAAGATTTGTCGTTCGATGGAGTTATAATCATGGGAGAATGCTAAATGCTTCTCTCTCCGAAAATAGTGACGCATATGTACAAAAACGAAGAATCATGGATGTAGAATTGATGGGCCTTGAGTTTTTGATCTCAAGCAAGGCTCTTATTGTCGATATTTTTTAGGTGCAACAGCCTGACCAAAGAATTTTGGAAGTTTCTTAACCCTATGGGCATTTTACTTGAATTAACACAGCAAATGTTAAAAGAGAAACGCAACTCAATATTTCTTACCCTGACTCTGCAGTTTTTAGAAATAACCCATGTGTGGCCCTAGTGTGCTACTTGACTAAAAGAACAGGCCTCAAAAATAAAGGGGCACCTTTTGGGGCCTCCTTTTTATTAGGATGTTTTCTAGGCACCACTATAGATTTGCAGAGGCCTTGAGGAGACAAAACATACGAAACACACCTAAAAAGAATCCGCACTGGAAACCACACCCATAAAGGAATTTAGGTGCATATTCAGCATTTTTGTAAAAATTTTTGCTGAATTGAATAGAATTTGGCAGTGAAAATGAAAAATGTAAGTTGTTTTAGCGCAAATTTTTTTTACTTTTGCAAGGAATAAAGGAGAAAAAGCACACCAATGTTTGTAAAGCAATTTTTCCAGAGCATGGCTACACCCACATATGTGGTCATTAGCTGCTGTTTGGAAACATGGCAAAGCTCAGATAGGAAGGAGCGCCTTTTGGCTTTTGAAGCTCAAATTTTGCTGGATGTGCTTCTGGTTGCCATGTAGCATTTGCAATGCCCCTGAGGTACCAGTACAGCCTAAACCCAGGAGAAGTGACTACATTTGAGAAACTATACCCTTTGAGGAATTTAGAGGTACATTGAGCATTTTGACCACCAGGGTTGTAAATTAGTGTGCAATGGCTGTTGCAGAGTGAAAATGGCAATTTTTCCATAGATTTCATGGGCTATACACATCTACTTGGGCATTTCAGTGCCCAAGTAGATGTGTATAGCTTGTGCCACTGTGAAAAGATAGCTCTGTAATTATCATATGGCCCTAATCTTTGTCCTGGACATAAGACAGTTCTCTTGAACAAGGCAATATCCCATATGTTGTTGTAAACTGCTATTTGGACACATGGCAGGGCTCAGAAGGGAAGGAGTTCCGTTTGACTTTTGTAACGCAGATTGTGCTAGAGTGCTTTGCTGACGCAATGACGCATTTCCAAAGTCCATGAGGTACCAGTACTGTGGAAAACCCCCAGAAATGACCCCATTTTAGAAACTACACCCATCAAGGAATTATTCTAGTGGTATAGTGAGCATTTTGACCCCACAGGTGTTTTACAGAAATTAAAGTGCAAAGTAAAAATTTAAATTTTTCTACAGATATGCCATTTCATTACCCAATAGGATTGAAAAATCCCCATGCCCATTTTAGTAATTAATACAGCATTGGTTCTCAATTGCAGAGGCTCTGATGTGAAATAATAAAAGAAACCCCAGAGTGAACCCATTTTGAAAACTACAACCCTCAAGACATTTATCAAGGGGTATCGTGAGCATTTAGATCACACAGATGTTTTCCAGAATTGCCAGCGGATGGTGCAAAGTGAAAATTGACATTTCTTCACTGATATGCCATTTCCGTGTGCAATATGCTGTGCCCAGCTTGTCCAACTGGAGACACTTACCACATAAATTGTTAAGCAGGTACTCCCAGGTATGGCTATGCCAAATATGTGGACAACGTATACGGGAACATAGCAACCAAAATAATTATCTAAAATAGAAAATATCTATTATATTCAAGTTAAACACAGTACATCAAATCAAAATCAAGTGAGAAACTGTTAAAAAGAAGGACCATACTAGGTAAGATGGTAAAAACCTGGTGGTCTATAGAACAACCCACCATCAGATGCCAATTAACACTAGATAACCCCACCTAAAGCTGATCAATGTAAAGGAATGGTATTAATTATAATATATGCAGGCTCTAAAAGTGTCCTTTATGCAAAAAGGAAATCATTTACCCAAAGTGTAAAATACAATATCACATACACTACCGTTCAAAAGTTTAGGGTCACTTAGAAATGTCCTTATTTTTAAATTATTATTAAATTAATCAGAAATACACACTATACATTGTTAATGTGGTAAATGACTATTCTAGCTGCAAACGTCCGGTTTTTAAAGCAATATCTACATAGGTGTATAGAGGCCCATTTCCAGCAACCATCACTCCAGTGTTCTAATGGTACATTGTGTTTGCTAACTGTGTTAGAAGGCTAATGGATTATTAGAAAACACTTGAAAACCCTTGTGCAATTATGTTAGCACCGCTGTAAACAGTTGTGCTGTTTAGAGGAGCTATAAAACTGACCTTCCTTTGAGCTAGTTGAGAATCTGGAGCATTACATTTGTGGGTTCGATTAAACTCTCCAAATGGCTAGAAAAAGAGAGCTTTCATGTGAAACTCGACAGTCTATTCTTGTTCTTAGAAATGAAGGCTATTCCATGCGAGAAATTGCCAAGTAAGTGAAGATTTCCTACAACGATGTGTACTACTCCCTTCAGAGGACAGCACAAACAGGCTCTAACCAGAGTGGAAAGAGAAGTGGGAGGCCCCGCTGCACAACTGAGCAACAAGACAAGTACATTAGAGTCTCTAGTTTGAGAAATAGACGCCTCACAGGTCCTCAACTGGCAGCTTCATTAAATAGTACCCGCAAAACGCCAGTGTCAACGTCTACAGTGAAGAGGCGACTCCGGGATGCTGGCCTCCAGGGCAGAGTAGCAAAGAAAAAACCATATCTGAGACTGGCTAATAAAAGGAAAAGATTAATATGGGCAAAAGCACACAGACATTGGACAGAGGAAGATTGGAAAAAAGTGTTATGGACAGACGAATCGAAGTTTGAGGTGTTTGGATCACACAGAAGAACATTTGTGAGACGCAGAACAACTGAAAAGATGTTGGAAGAGTGCCTGATGCCATCTGTCAAGCATGGTGGAGGTAATGTGATGGTCTGGGGTTGCTTTGGTGCTGGTAAAGTGGGAGATTTGTACAATGTAAAAGGGATTTTGAATAAGGAAGGCTATCACTCCATTTTGCAACGCCATGCCATACCCTGTGGACAGCGCTTGATTGGAGTCAATTTCATCCTACAACAGGAAAATGACCCAAAGCACACCTCCAAATTATGCAAGAACTATTTAGGGAAGAAGCAGGCAGCTGGTATTCTATCTGTAATGGAGTGGCCAGCGCAGCCACCAGATCTCAAACCCATAGAGCTGTTGTGGGAGCAGCTTGACCGTATGGTACGCAAGAAGTGCCCATCAAGCCAATCCAACTTGTGGGAGGGGCTTCTGGAAGCATGGGGTGAAATTTCTCCCAATTATCTCAGCAAATTAACAGCTAGAATGCCAAAGGTCTGCAATGCTGCAATTGCTGCAAATGGAGCATTCTTTGACGAAAGCAAAGTTTGAAGGAGAAAATTATTATTTCAAATAAAAATCGTTATTTCTAACCTTGTCAATGTCTTGACTATATTTTCTAGTCATTTTACAACTCATTTGATAAATATAAGTGTGAGTTTTCATGGAAAACACAAAATTGTCTGGGTGACCCCAAACTTTTGAATGGTAGTGTACATATATTGTAAAAAAATTATGTCAGGAAAACAGAGTATCATAAATAGATGCAACAAAGTACACTATAACTTGCAATCACCTATACATACCAATTGTGAGGTGACATGTAGGAAATGCTCACTAGCTATAACCTAATAGCAATATGGCAAATATACAATGATGGCCCCCTGACAAAGCCGGTCTTTAGGTCGAAACGCACGTCGAGGTGTTTCCATTCCCCGCCATGTCCCAGGGTATGTTTTTCTATCATTGTATATTTGCCATATTGCTATTAGGTTATAGGCATAAAAGATTTTTAAACAATTTGTTTTCTATGTCACCATATTTTTTGAGCCATAACTTTTTATGTCAATGAAGCTGTGTGCTTGTTCTTTCGGGAAGGGCTGTAATTTTTATTAGTACCATTTTGGGTTAAATGCGACTTTTTGATCACTTTTTAGTTACATTTTTGGGAGGCGAGGTGACCAAAACACAGCAAATCTGGCTTTGTTTTTAACCCCTTAAGGACACAGCCTGTTTTCGCCTACTAGACCAGGCCATTTTTTTCAAATCTGACATGTCACAATATGTGGTAATAACTTTGGAATGCTTTTATTTTTTCAAGCGATTCTGCGATTGTTTTCTCGTGACACGTTGTACTTTAAGTTAGTGGTAAAATTTGGTCGATACATTTCAGGGTTTGTGAAAAACACCAACATTTTGAGAAAATTAGCAAAAAAAATTATACATTTAAATGTATCTGACTTGTAAGACAGATAGTATAACCACACAAAATAGTTACTAGTTAACATGTCCCATATGTCTACTTTATGTTGGCATCGTTTTTTTGAACGTCCTTTTATTTTTCTTGGACGTTACAAGGCTTAGAAATTTAGCACCAATTTCTCACATTTTCAAAAAAATGTCAACAGCCTTTTTTTTTAGGGACCAGTTCAGTTCTGAAGTGGCTTTGAGGGCCTTATATATTAGTAACCCCCTATAAATCACCCCATTTTAAAACTGCACCCCTCAAAGTATTCAAAACAGCATTTAGAAAGTTTCTTAACCCTTTAGGCTTTTCATAGAAATTAAAACAAAGTGGAGGTGAAATTTACCAATTTTTCCAGAAAATCTGTTTTAATCCATTTTTTTTTCTGTGACACAGAAGGTTTTACTAGAGAAACGCAACTCAATATTTATTGCCCAGGTTCTGAAGTTTTTAGAAATATCCCACGTGACCCTAGTGTGCTACTGACAATTCACTGAACCACTAGATATGATATACTTATCCACCTCTGCTACATAAATTCACTGACTCTCTTGTGGATGAGATAAACTAAAAACTAACTTTTATTGAATATTTATTAAAATGACAGGTAGCAAAAAGCTTCCTTCCTAAATTCCACTTAAAATAATAGGTATATTATGTGGGAATCGTTGCTATAGAGGATCAGATCTCTATCTGAACTCACAGCTGTAAGATCCAGCAACCTAGTTCCTACCCCACATTTAGCATAGTACTCAGAATATACATGAGCATATTGTAATATGTCCAAAGCTCCGTGTCCAAAGTAGTGTGCTACTGGACTGAAACACTGGCCTCAGAAGCAAAGGAGCACTTAGTGGATTTTGGGACCTTCTATTTATTAGAATATACTGTATTTTAGGCACCATGTTTGGTTTGGAGAAGTCTTGTGGTGCCAAAACAGTGGAAACACCCCTAAAAAGACCCACATTAGGCAAACTACACCCCTCAAGGAATTTATTGAGGGGTATAGTGAGCATTTTAGCCCCACAAGTTTTTTGCTGAATTTAGTGGAATTATGCCATAAAATTGCAAATTTATTTTTTTCTGATAAAACTTCGACATTTTAAATTTTTACAAGCCATAAATGAGAAAAAGCACTCCAACATTTGAAAAGCAATTTCTCCCAATTACGCCAATAACCCATATGTGGTAATAAACTGCTGTTTGCACACACACTCCAGGGCTTAGAAGGGAAGGAGTACCATTTGGCTTTTGGAGCACATTTGCAAAACTCCTGAGGTACCAAAGTACAGCCCCCAAGAAGTGACCCCATTTTAGAAACTACACCCCTTAAGGCAGGGGTCTCAAACTCGGCCGCGTAAGTGGGCCACATATAGAAAAAAATGTGAAGTTGACAGGCCGCATTACTTTCAAATTTGATACAGTACAAAATTATTGTTAATCAATTAGTTATTTGAACTACTATAATAATACTACTATAATAATACTACATTACTATATTAATAATAATACTACATTACTATAACATTACTACATTACTTTAATAATACTACATTACTATAATACTGAGAGAATTCTCCACGTGTTTAATTCAACAATCCAGTTTTCCAGTTTAAGTGTCACTAAATACGGCTTAGTTGGCAGTGTTTGGCAGACACACATGTCAAGATTGGGCAGCCACTTTTTAGATAGTGCCACAGAGTCCTCTGTAGGTAATGCCACAGTGCCCTCTGTAGATAATGCAACACACCCCTAGAAAATGCCACAGTGTCCTCTGTAGATACTGCCACACACCCACTTGTAGATGCTGCCACAGTGCCCTGTGTAGATGCTGCCACAGTGCCCTGTGTAGATGCTGCCACAGTGCCCTGTGTAGATGTTGCCACAGTGCCCTCTGTAGATGCTGCCACAGTGCCCTCTGTAGATGCTGCCACAGTGCCCTCTTTAGATGCTGCCACAGTGCCCTCCGTAGATGCTGCCACAGTGCCCTCCGTAGATGCTGCCACAGTGCCCTCCGTAGATGCTGCCACAGTGCCCTCCGTAGATGCTGCCACAGTGCCCTCCGCAGATGCTGCCCCATTGCCCTCTGCAGATGCTGCCACATTGCCCTCTGCAGATGCTGCCACAGTGCCCTCTGCATATGCTGCCACAGTGCCCTCTGCAGATAATGACACACACACTCCAAGTCGATAGCTCCATTGGGGCTCCCTCTAGGAGTGGAATCTCCAGCCAGAGCGTTGTCGACACTTTGGCTGGGGATTCCTCTGCCGTTGGAGCCCCTGACATCACTGTCCATACACAATGACGTCAGAGGATCCTCCTGGACCGGAATGTGATGTCAGGGGCAACCCCAGAGCCGGTGTCCCGGAGCAGAGCACTAGTATAGGCTCTGCGTCGGAACTCTGGGGAAGCTACTGAAATCAGTGTCCATATATGGACAGTGATGTCAGGGGCTTTCCCAGAGCTGGAGTCACGGAGCAGAGCCGATTCTAGCACTCTGCTTGGGATTCCAGCTCTGCTCCTGACATCACTCATTTAAGTGTAATAAACATTTAATTATTAGTTTTTCAATTAAACTCATGGATGGTATTGTGTCTTAGGGCGGATTTACACGAACGTGTGCATTCTGCGCGCGCAAAAAACACTGCGTTTTGCACGCGTGGCAGGTGCGTGACAGCTCCGTGTGTCATGTTCATATGGATATGCGGCTGCGTGCTTTTCACGCAGCCGCCATCATTATGACACTCCGTTTGGATGTTTGTAAACAGAAAAGCACGTGGTGCTTTTCTGTTTACATTAATTTTTTTACTGCTGTTGCGAGAATAACGAGCGTCCCACGGAAGTGCTTCTGTGTGGTGCACGTGATTTTCACGCACCCATTGACTTCAATGGGTGCGTGATGCGCGAAAAACGGCGAAATATAGAACATGTCGTGAGTTTTACGCAGTGGAGTCACGCTGCGCAAAACTCACGGACAGTCTGCACTGCCCCATAGACAAGGTATGAAAACATTGGATATTTCAAGAAAACTTGATCTTCGTACTGTGAAAAGATTTGTGGCTGATTCCGAGCACAGACGGGTTCGTTCAGATAAAGGCATAATGAGGAAGGTTTCTGAAAGAAAAAATAAATGGGATTAGGAGAGCAGCTGCTAAAATGCCATTGCAAAGCAGCAAACAGGTATTTGAAGCCGCTGGTACCTCTGGAGTCCCGCGAACCTCAAGGTGTAGGATCCTCCAGAGGTTTGCAAGTGTGCATAAAGCTATTATTCGGCCACCCCTAAACAATGCTCACAAGCAGAAACGGTTGCAGTGGGCTCAGAAATACATGAAGAAAAATTTTCAAACCGTATTGTTTACTGATGAGTGCCGTGCAACCCTGGATGGTCCAGATGGATGGAGTAGTGGATGGTTGGTGAATTGCCACCATGTCCCAACAAGGCTGCGACTTCAGCAAGGAGGTGGTGGAGTCATGTTTTGGGCTGGAATCATGGGGAGAGAGCTGGTAGGCCACTTTAGGGTCCCTGACGGTGTGAAAATGACCTCTGCAAAGTACGTAGAGTTTATAACTGACCACTTTCTTCCGTGGTACAAAAAGAAGAACCGTGCCTTCCGTAGCAAAATTATCTTCATGCATGACAATGCACCATCTCATGCTGCAAAGAATACCTCTGTGTCATTGGCTGCTATGGGCATAAAAGGAGAGAAACTCATGGTGTGGCCCCCATGTTCCCCTGACCTCAACCCTATTGAGAACCTTTGAAACATCCTCAAGCAAAACATCTATGAGGGTGGGAGGCAGTTCACATCAAAACAGAAGCTCTGGGAGGTTATTCTGAGATCCTGCAAAGATATTCAAGCAGAAACTGTCCAAATACTCACAAATTTAATGGATGCAAGAATTGTGAAGGTGATATCAAAGAAGGGGTCCTATGTTAATATGTAACTTGGCCTGTTAAGGTTTTTTTTGATTGAAAGAGTTTTTGATTTCTGTAAACAAGACCTCCTGATTGTAAAGGATCTGTCAGACACAGCTTCTGTGTCGACGCCCGTGGTTAATCAGTCTGCATCTGCTCCTAGGTCTGATAGAGTGACTCGATCTGCTACCACTCAGGCTGGTAAGCTGAGCAGTGGGAGAACCTATCACAGCCTAGCCAGACGGTTCTAGCTCCCGCCCTCGGTCTATTTATATCTTCATTTCCTGCTGTCCTTTGCTTGTGATTCTTTCCTGTTTCCTGGCTCTGCTGCTCCTGCTATTACTACTGACCTTGCTTCATTTTGACCCTGGCTTTACTGACTACGCTCCTGCTCTGCGTTTGGTACCTCGTACACTCCTGGTTTGACTCGGCTCATTCACTACTCCTGTTGCTCACGGTGTTGTCGTGGGCAACTGCCCCATTTCCCTTAGCTTCTGTGTACCCTTGTCTGTTTGTCTGTCGTGCACATATCGAGCGTAGGGACCGTCGCCCAGTTGTACACCGTCGCCTAGGATGGGCCGTGCAAGTAGGCAGGGACTGAGTGGCGGGTAGATTAGGGCTCACCTGTTTGTCTCCCTACCCCGACATTACATAATCACGAGCCCATACACCTTTTCTACCCTGGTCCCTGACACACTATGGACCCCCTTGAGACCCTGGATCAGCAAATGCAGGGTCTCTCCCTACAGGTCCAAGCCCTGGCTCAGAGGTGCAACCAGCGTGATGCCACCCTGGTAGTGCCCCCCACCTCACCTCTTGAACCCCACCTCAAGTTGCCTGACCAGTTCTCAGGGGTCCGGAAGACTTTTTTCTCCTTTCGGGAGAGTTGTAGGCTCTATTTCCGTTTAAGGCCTCACTCCTCAGGTTCTGAGAGCCAGCGAGTGGGTATAATTATGTCCCGGCTCCAGGACGGGCCCCAAGAATGGGCCTTCTCCTTGGCTCCTGACGCCCCTGAACTTTCCTCTGTTGATCTTTTTTTTTCTGCTCTCGGACTCATATATGACGAGACTGACAAGACTGCCTTTGCCGAGAGTCAGCTGGTGACGTTATGACAGGGTAAGAGACCCGTTGAAGAGTACTGTTCTGACTTTAGGAAGTGATGTGTAGCTTCTCGGTGGAGTCACCCTGCCTTGAGGTGCCAGTTTATATTGGGTCTGTCAGACGCCCTGAAAGACCTGTTAGTTAGCTATCCCTCTTCAGACTCTCTAGATCAGGTTATGGCTTTAGCGGTACGTCTTGACCAACGTCTCAGGGAATGACGACTTGAACGTTTTTGTGCTTTCCCCTCTGGCTCCTCCATGATGGCTCCCGAGGTTCCGTTGCTTAGTTCTTCCACGGAAAACTCGGATGAACCAATGCAACTCGGGGCCTCCGTGTCTCCCCAACAACGTAGAGAGCTCCGTAGGAAGAATGGTCTCTGCTTCTACTGTGGGGATGACAAGCATCAAGTGAACAACTGTCCTAGGCGTAAGAATAAGCAGCCGGAAGAACTTCCGCGCCTAAGTGACCATCGGGGAGGTCACTTGGGCGCACAGGTATTTCCCGTAAATATGAAACCTAATAAGATCTTGCTTCCCTTTCAGGTCTCTTTTGAGGGTAGGTCTGCTACCGGCAGTACCTTCGTGGATTCAGGGTCTTCTGCTAATATTATGTCTGTGGAATTTGCTATGTCTCTAGCTATGCCATTGATTGATTTGCCTAAACCTGTCCCGGTAGTGGGTATCGACTCCACTCCACTTGCTAATGGTTATTTTACGTAGCAATCCCCTGTTTTTGAACTCATTGTTGGCTCCATGCATTTGGAGCAGTGCTCTGTAATGGTGATGCAGGGATTATCGTCCGATTTGGTTTTAGGCCTTCCCTGGTTGCAGATGCATAATCCCACGTTTAACTAGAATACTGGGGATCTTAACAAATGGGGTAATGAATGCATGATGTCATGTTTCTCTGTTAATTTCATTTCTCTCCCTGAGGAGGTGAACACTCTACCTGAGTTTATTCAGGACTTCGCTGATGTTTTTCCTAAAAAGGCCTCCGAAGTGTTACCTCTTCATAGAGAATACGATTGCGCTATCGATTTGGTACCAGGAGCTAAGCTCCCTAAGGGTAGTATATTTAATCTCTCTTGTCCCGAACGTGAAGCCATGAGAGAGTATATCCAGGAATGCCTGGCCAAGGGTTACATTCGCCCCTCTACTTCTCCGGTAGGTGCTGGCTTCTTCTTCGTAGGCATCGATTACCGAAACTTGAATAAGGTCACTGTAAGGAACCAGTATCCCCTTCCTTTGATTCCTGATCTCTTCAATCAGGTTCAGGGGGCCCAATGGTTCTATAAGTTTGATCTGCGGGGGGCTTATAATCTTATCCGCATCAGAGAGCGGGATGAGTGGAAGACTGCGTTTAACACGCCCGAAGGTCATTTCGAATACCTCGTCATGCCCTTTGGGTTGTGTAATGCTCCCGCGGTCTTCCAGAATTTCATAAATGAGATTTTAAGAGACTACCCGGGGGTATTTCTTGTAGTGTACCTTGATGACATACTTGTGTTTTCCAAGGACTGGTCCTCCCACATTGAGCATGTCAAGAAGGTGCTCCAGGCCCTTCGGAAAAACAAACTCTTTGCTAAAACCGAAAAATGTGTGTTTGGGGTGCAGGAGATACCATTTTTGGGTTAAATCCTCACTCCTAATGAATTCCGCATGGACCCTGCCAAGGTTCAGGCTGTGGCTGAGTGGGTCCAACCTGCCTCCCTGAAGGCGTTTCAGTGCTTCCTGGGGTTTGCTAATTATTACAGGAGATTTATTGCTAACTTCTCGGTCATCGCTAAGCCTCTTACGGATCTTACTCGCAAAGGTGCTGATCTCCTCCACTGGCCTCTGGAGGCGGTCCAGGCTATTGAGGTCCTTAAGAAGTGCTTTATCTCGGCCCCAGTGCTGATTCAGCCTAACCAAATGGAGCCATTAATCGTGGAGGTTGACGCCTCCGAGGTGGGAGTGGGTGCTGTCTTGTCCCAGGGTACCAGGTCCCTCACCCATCTCCGTCCCTGTGCCTACTTCTCCAGGAAGTTCTCGCCCACTGAGAGTAACTATGACTTTGGCAACCGCAAACTATTAGCCATTAAATGGGCATTTGAAGAGTGCCCCCACTTCTTGGAGGGGGCTAGGCACCAGGTAACGGTCCTTACCGACCACAAGAATCTGGTTTTCCTAGAATCTGCCCGGAGGCTAAACCCGAGACAAGCTCGATGGGCGTTGTTTTTTACTAGATTCAACTTTTTGGTCACCTATAGGGCTGGGTCTAAAAATGTAAAACAAAAAAAGAAAATTATTTCAGAAATATAACAAGGCACTCTTGGGTCATTGAAAAATTATGAAAATTTTTTTTTTTTTAAACTCCAAATATTTTTGAAAATATAAATATATTCACAAATTTAAAACATTTTTTTCTCCTGGCCAGGAAAAGGTTACATACAGATGGAAATCACCTCCTATACAGTGATTGTATTGCTTGTAATTAGATAACATTAATGTATACATATGTTTCCCCCCGCAAGATTGGGGTCAATAGTGTAGACCGAAAAAAACCGCTGGGTTGCATTCAGACTTGCGGTTTTTCTCTATATACATTTTTTTTCATATATCCTCAAAAATGGCAAAAGTTCCTGTTCAAGAAGCTTAGTAATGGATTTATAAGGAAAGCTTTCCAATGTTTAATAGTTCCTTTCCTAGGAATGTGGCCATCATGCAGTAAAGAGATTATATTTACGATGTGTGTGACTCTCGTTCTTCCCTTTCGAAATCGGATCTTTTCTAGGGAATCAGGGGTAACCAGCAGTCTATTCTTAGAGCATTGCGGTCTTTATGTATGTCTCCCGATCCCTACCGTTATCCCAGAAAACGCCGTTTTTCTATGATTTTATACGGCAATTCTTACTTCCATTATCCACATGGCTTTTTACCTCTGGTCATCCGAAGTGCACACACTTTCCAGAAGGTAAGTTTCCAAACCGCATAGTATCCTTTTCCGTGTGATGTATCCAACACAGTCAGGGATTCGCAAGGCAGAGTTTCGACGTCACTACCTGCGTCGCTTGATTAGGTCAGCTGATGCGTTTCATCCCTTGTCGGGATTTCCTCAGAGCTGTTTTGGCAAGTCCGGCCAGATTCGTTGTATTTATAGTGTCCAACATTCATTTATTGGTTCTATAATTAAGAATATAATATTCCATACCAAAGATCTAAGCTATTGCAAAGTTATATATACGTTCTTTCCAAGATGTAATAGCTATGATTTCCATTTCTACATCCAAAAGTATGTTGATTCTGACTTAGTCTCCGAAATTGCGGCTGATCAATGTTCAGCTCCCGGCAACCTTCCTGAGAACAAGCTGTTTGTTCCCCTGCAATTCCGGCTAAGGGTACTCAGGGAAAATCATGACTCTGCACTATCTGGCCATCCGGGCATCCTTGGTAACAAGTCCTCATTGCCAGAAACTATTGGTGGCCTGGGTTGCCTAAAGACGTTAAGGCCTACATCGCCGCTTGTGAAAATTGTGCTAGGTCCAAGACTCCCAGGTCCCGTATAGCGGGCTTACTATGTACTTTGCCCATTCCCCAGAGACCTTGGACCCATATCTCCATGGATTTTATCACCGATCTGCCTCCATCTCAAGGCAAGTCGGTGGTGTGGGTTGTAGTAGACCGCTTCAGTAAGATGTGCCACTTTGTGCCCCTCAAGAAACTACCCAATGCCAAGACGTTAGCTACCTTGTTTGTCAAACATATCCTGCGTCTCCATGGGGTTCCTGTCAATATTGTTTCTGACAGAGGGGTACAATTAGTTTCATTGTTTTGGAGAGCTTTCTGTAAAAAGTTGGAGATTGATCTGTCCTTCTCCTCGGCCTTCCATCCTGAAACTAATGGCCAAACTGAGAGGACTAATCAGTCTCTAGAACAATATTTAAGGTGTTTTATCTCTGACTGTCAATATGATTGTGTCTCCTTCATTTCCCTCGCCGAATTTTCCCTTAATAACCGGGTCAGTAACTCGTCAGGGGTCTCCCCCTTTTTCTGTAATTTTGGGTTTAATCCGCGGTTCTCCTCCGTTTCACCTGGTTGTTCCAACAATCCCGAGGTAGATGTTGTTCATCGGGAACTGTGCACAGTCTGGGCCCAGGTTCAGAAGAACCAAGAGGCGTCTCAGAGCATACAAAAGACTCAGGCAGATAGAAGACGTTCTGCTAACCCCTTGTTTGTGGTTGGGGACCTGGTGTGGCTGTCTTCAAAAAATTTGCGCCTTAAAGTCCCATCCAAAAAATTAGCTCCCCGGTATATAGGGCCGTACAAGGTCATTGAGGTCTTTAACCCTGTCTCCTTCCGACTGGAGTTACCCCCGTCTTTTTGAATACACGACATGTTTCATGCCTCCCTCCTGAAGCGCTGCTCCCCATCCTTGGCTACCTCGAGGAAACCTCCGGTCCCTGTTCTCACCCCTGAAGGGGTAGAATTTGAAGTGGCCAAGATTGTGGACAGCAGGATGGTCCAAGGCTCCCTCCAGTACCTGGTCCATTGGAGAAGATACGGGCCTGAGGAGAGGACTTGGGTACCCATCCGGGATGTTCACGCTGGGCTATTGCTCAGGAGGTTCCATCTTCGGTTCCCCAATAAGCCAGGTCCACCTAGAAAGGGTCCAGTGGCCCCTCATAAAAGGGGGGGTACTTTAAAGGATCTGTCAGACACAGCTTCTGTGTCGACGCCCGTGGTTAATCAGTCTGCATCTGCTCCTAGGTCTGATAGAGTGACTCGATCTGCTACCACTCAGGCTGGTAAGCTGAGGAGTGGGAGAACCTATCACAGCCTGGCCAGACGGTTCTAGCTCCCGCCCTCGGTCTATTTATACCTTCATTTCCTGCTGTCCTTTGCTTGTGATTCTTTCCTGTTTCCTGGCTCTGCTGCTCCTGCTATTACTACTGACCTTGCTTAATTTTGACCCTGGCTTTACTGACTACGCTCCTGCTCTGCGTTTGGTACCTCGTACACTCTTGGTTTGACTCAGCTCATTCACTACTTCCTGTTGCTCACGGTGTTGCCATGGGCAACTGACCCATTTCCCTTAGCTTCTGTGTACCCTTGTCTGTTTGTCTGTCATACACATATTGAGCGTAGGGACCGTCGCCCAGTTGTACGCCGTCGCCTAGGACGGGCCGTGCAAGCAGGCAGGGACTGAGTGGCGGGTAGATTAGGGCTCACCTGTCTGTCTCCCTACCTCGACATTACACTGATGCTGCAAATTCAACAAATTACCATTTTAGTTCACTTTACATCCTTTAAAATTTTTTGATTTCTGTTGTGCATAATAATTTGAAACAGTGCATTATGAGTTTTTTACTTCAAAAAAGAAATCTGTTATCATTGGGAGATTTGTTCAATAAAATTAGCATTATACTCCAACGGTTGATGGCTTGAAGATTATACTGACTGTCATTTGCATCGACTATTTAGGAAAATCAGCGAAAAATAACATTTCCATAATAATTTGGAATGCGGTGTAGGAGCTGGGGATACCTCAGGGCAGTTCTGAGAAGATATGTGTCATGGCCACGGCCCGTCAGGCTCACTTACCTCCTGACGCCATGGAACTGTGAGCGCTGGTCCCCATCTCCTCCTCAGGAGATGCCAGTGCTCACTTCCGCTTCTCCCGGCCGGGTCCCGTAGGGTGCGCGCGCACGCTCGTGCTCGCTCTTAAAGGGCCAGCACGCGCACCTGAAAATAGTACAAAATTAGCCCATGAGCCCTGGACTATAAGAGGTGCCCAGCCCCTTCCTGCCTTGCCTAAGCCTTGTTGGCATTACCCTAGTCTGTCTAAGTAAATGGTCTCCTAAGTGTTTTCCAGTTCCCAGTGTTTCCCGTTCCTGCTACATGTAACCTGTATCCCGTGCTCTCCTGGTCAAGTATCGGGTTGAGCTAAAGTCGTGCTGTGCTGTATACCACACCTGTCCTGCTACACCACGCCTGGCACTTGCCTGCTGCCTAGTCCCAGCCGAGCCTGTCTTGCTATTGTCTGAGCTACCACAGGTACACTATACAGACTATAGACTGTGACCCGTTTCCTGTTGGCCAGCTGCCATACTGTTTAGGCCATACGGCCCAGTGGGTCCACGTACCCAGCGTGACAGTAGGCTCAGGCCATGGACCCCGCTGGTCAATCCAAGACCATGATGACATCACAAGGGATGTGGGTGGATATGCTAGACCTCCGGTCTCAACAGGACCAACTCTTCCAGACCTTGAACATTATTGCACGTCGGCTGGAGGTGCAAGCTGCCAAACCTCATACTACACCTCCTGGCAGTGCTGATCCCCGATTTTCTTTGCCACTTCCCGACCGCTATGATGGTGATGCAAGGACCTGTAGGGGCGTAGCTAGGGAGGGGGGCAGGCGGGGCATGTGCCCCGGGTGCAGCTTAGAGGGGGGCGCCAGCGCCACCTCCTCCTGCACTATAATTGTACCTGTGTCGCGAGCACACAGGTATAATTAGAAGCAATGAATGACCGTGCCCGGCCATTCAGCGCCTTTCCACGAATGAAGCGACTGGTACCTTTTGTACCAGTGACGCTTCCGTCGATGAAAGGCGCTGACTGACTGACAGGGAAATTCATCCTGCCCAGCCAATCAGCGCCTTTCATAGACGCTGCGTTCAACCCCCAGGAGACCTGCGCAGAAGAGAGCAGGTCTCCATGGCTGCCGGACGGCTTGGGAGCGAGAATAAGGTGAGTTTGAATTGTTTTTTTTGTTTTTTTTAATTGTAATATAAGTGTGCGGCTGTATTTACAGGGGGGACGACTTTGTCTACGGGGACGACGACTTTATCTACGGGGGGGGGACTTTTTCTTCACCGGGGGGGCCTTCATCTACAAGGGGGACTTTATCTACAGGGGGGGGGCTTTATCTACACGTGGGGGCTTTATCTACGGGGGGTGTCTATCTACAGGGGGGGCTATATACTGGGGTGGGCTATCTATGGAGCACCATATACAGGGGTGGGCTATAGCTACAGGGGGGCTATATAGTATATAGCCCCCCCTATAGATATAGCCCTCCCCTGTAGATATAGCCCACCCCTGTAGATATAGCCCACCCCTGTAGATATGCCCCCCTGTAGATATAGTCCCCCTGGAGATATAGTCCCCCCTGTATATAGCCCACCCCTGTATATAGCCCACCCCTGTAAATATAGTCCCCCTGTAGATATAGCCCACCCCTGTATATAGTATCCCACAAATATCTCCCCCTATAGTGCTCAACAGAAAGCCCACCCCTGTATATAGCCCCCTTGTACATATAGTCAACCCCTGTATATAGTGCTCCACAGATAGCCCACCCCTGTATATAGTATATACAGGGGTTGGCTATCTGTGGAGCACTATATACAGGGGTGGACTATCTAGTGGAGCACTATATACAGGGGTGGACTATATGTACAGGGGGGCTATATACAGGGGTAGGCTATATGTGGAGCACTATATACAGGGGTGGGCTATCAGTGGAGCACTATATACAGGGGTGGACTATATGTACAGGGGGTTATATACAGGGGTGGGCTATATGTGGAGTACTATATACAGGGGTGGGCTATCTGTGGAGCACTATATACAGGGGTGGGCTATATCTACTGGGGGGCTATATACAGGGGTGGGCTATATCTACAGGGGGGCTATATACAGGGGTGGGCTATCTGTAGAGCACTATATACAGGGGTGGGCTATATCTACAGGGGCCTATATACAGGGTTGGGCTATACATGGAGCACTATATACAGGGCTGGGCTATATCTACAGGGGGCTATATACAGGGGTGGGCTATCTGTAGAGCACTATAGGGGGAGTTATTTGTGGGACACTATATACAGGGGTGGGCTATATGGGGGCACTATCTAGAGGGGGCTCTATGGCAGGCACTACAGGGGGCACAGTGTGTGTGTGGAACACGGTGTATGATGCTATTATAATTTGAGGTGCAGTGTATGGCACTATTATATTTAGGGGTGTAGTGTGTGGTATAATGATAACTTTATATTTATTTATAGGTGCAGAAATGTTGGTAAAGTGAGAAGCTGAAGACATGTGAGCGGCAAACTGCAGAAATGGGCTGTGACCGGGAGAATTCATCAAAGAGGTCTGGACCGGATGGAGAAAAGGAACTAGAATCTGAGACGTCACCGGTGAGTCACTTAATGTAAATGTTTATTCTGCCTCTAATCAGTAATGTAGTCACTGTATGATCTGCAGTGAGATGATTATGATAGGATTTATTTTTGTGAAACAGCATCTCCCAGCATATCCTTACCATTGTTCGGGCCATGCTGGGAGCTGTAGTTTTACGCCGTACACACCTATACAGCAGGGGTTGCACTAAATTGAGCTGTATTTGTGCTGGTGTTGTATTTATGTACTGAGCTTGGTTCTGGTGTTGTGTATAGAACCATATTGCTTGTAAGATGTACAAATGTGTTACATAAAAAGCAATGACACGTCGATTGGTAGAGAAAACAAACCATGCGAGGGGGAAGGAGATGTCGGGAAAGAGGTTGGGGGGGGGGGCGCCAAACTGAATCTTTGCCCCGGGTGCTGGAGAACCTAGCTACGCCTCTGGGACCTGCCTTGGATTTTTGAACCAGTGCCAGATACACTTTAGCCTGTATGCAAGGACATTTTCGTCTGATGGTGCAAGGGTCCCTTTCATCGTCTCTCTCCTCACTGCAGAGCCATTGCATGGGCAAACTCTATCTGGGAGAGACAAGGAACAGAGACCCGTGACTTCCAGGGGTTCCTACGGACATTTCGCATGGTGTTTGAGGAGCCTGAACGAGTCTAGTCTGCAGCCACTTCCTTGCTGAACCTACGCCAGGGAGACCCTACGCCATCCACTTCCGCACCCTGGTGGGAGAACTGTTGTGGAACAATGAGGCCCTGGTGACTACATTCTGGAAGGGACTGTACCGTCTATCCTGGATGACCTCATCCATCTGGCCACCCGGACTGATATAAGGATCCGAGAACGGCTCCAAGAAGCTCGTCAGAAGGGAGGACTCCCTAGCCCGGTTCCTACCTTGCAGCAACCCCTGCTGTCCTCAGATGCTGATCCTCCTAAGGAGTCTGTGAGTACAGACCAGTTTAAGCTGTCTACCCAGGAGAGACAACGCAGATGACTCGGGACTCTATATTGCCGCCTCGGAGGCCATCTTGTGCGTCTGTGTCCCCAAAAGCCCCTGAGCCTAAGGTTGGTGGGAGAGACAACCTTGGGTAAAGAATGACTTTCGTCTAAATTATCCATTCCCGTTACCATAGTGTCCGGCGAGAAAATAAATTGGGTCTCTCCGTATCTTGACGCTGCTAAATTCATTTGTAGAGACCTGGTGGATCTTCTCCAATTGCCCACTACTCCTATGGAGAGGCGGTTAATGGTTGCATCTGTGAATGGACTACCTCTGCCAGACCCTGTTATAGCTGTGACCAAGCCACTGAGGCTTCAAGTGGGAGCCCTCCACTCCGAGCTCTTCTCGTTCTTTGTCCTGGCTAAAACCATCAATCCTGTGCTGCTGGTCCTGCCCTGGCTCTGACTACATGCCCCAGTTCTGGACTGGAATTCTAGAGAGGTTCTCCAGTGGGGCTCCGAGTGTCTCAACCTTTGCCTGGTACAGATTCGTTTGGCTCAGCCAACTCTGCCTCGGTCCTTGGCAGGATTGCCCGGTCATTCTGCATTTTTGGATGTTTTCAGCAAGAAAGAGGCGGAGACACTGCCCCCACACCGGGCGTATGACTGTCCTATCGACCTAGTTGCTGGTGCATCCCTTCCCCGTGGTAGGGTATATCCTCTCTACTTGCCAGAGACTCTGTCCATGTCCGCCTATGTCTTGGAGAGGGGCTTCATACGGAAGTATTCCTCCCCGGCAGGAGCCGGGTTCTTCTTCGTCAAGAAAAAGGATGGTTTCCTGCGTCCTTGCATCAACTACTAGGCTCTCAATCAGATCACGGTAAAAAATAGGTATCCGTTGTTATTGATCTCTGAACTGTTTGATTGCATACGAGGAGCCAAGATTTTTTCAAAGCTAGACCTGCGTGGGGCTTACAACCTTATTTGTATTCGCCGTGGTGATGAATGGAGGGCTGTATTTAACACCCGTGACGGACACTATGAATATCTAGAAATCCCTTCTGCCTCTGTAATTCTCCCACGGTCTTCCAGGAGTTCGTTAATGACATCTTCAGTGACCTCCTCTATATTTGTGTTGTGGTCTATGTTGATGACATCTTGGATTTTTTTCTCCAGCTCCAATGACTCATCAGAGACATGTTCGTCAAGTTTTTCTGCGGTTAAGGGAGAATCGCCTGTACGCCAAGTTGGAGAAGTGCGTGTTTGAGAAAGATGCTCTACCCTTCCTTGGCTACATCATCTCGAATCAAAGCCTCAAGATGGATCCTAAAAAGGTAAAGTCCGTCCTGGAATGGCCACGCCCTCAAGGCTTGAGGGACATAGAGCGCTTCCTGGGATTCGCCAATTTCTACAGACAGTTCATTCCAAACTTCTCCTCACTGACATCTCCTATTTCTAACCTCACCAAGAAAGGCATGAACGTCAAGGTGTGGACTCCAGAAGCAGAGGCCGCATTTAATAGCTTGAAGAGTGCCTTCACGTCAGCCTCTATCCTTCATCATCCAGATGTTTCTCGACAGTTCTCGTTGGAGGTGGACGCCTCCTCTGTCGGTGCTGGTGCACTCCTGTTCCAGAGAGCTTCCAAGGGCAAGTCAATGGTATGTGGTTATTACTCTAAGCTCTTCTCTTCCACAGAACGCAACTACTCGATTGGGGATCGGGAGTTACTGGCCATCAAATTGGCTCTGGAGGAGTGGAGACATCTATTGGAGGGCACAGTTCATCCAATCTTGATATTTACGGACCACAAGAACCTCGCTTATCTCCAGACGGCCCAACGACTGAATCCCCGTCAGGCCAGGTGGTCACTGTTCTTTGCCCGGTTCCAGTTTGAGCTCCACTACTGTCCGGCCGACAAGAATGTGAGGGCCGATGCCTTGTCCAGGTCATTAGAGACAGAGGACACTATGGAGTCTCCACAGAGTATCATTAACCCGTCCTGCATCATCCCTGTCAACCCTCTGCAAGTTAGAGACATTCCCCCGGGTAGGACTTTTGTGCGTCTGTCTGACAGAAGAAGAATCCTCTGCTGGGGACACAGTTCCAAATTGACAGGTCACGCGGGTGTCCGTAAGACCCGAGACCTGATTGCTTGTCATTATTTTTTAAAGGACCAAACACTTTCAGTTTTAACTTCTTTACTATTCATATAATTGAAGAACATTTTAGGGTAAGTTTTACTCTCTTTGGCAATGAATCTCTGTCTCCAGCTCTGCTGCCCTTAGCTGGTTTTTAAATAATTTATTTATTTCCTTTATTGCTTTTGAGCACTTCTTCAATGCCTTTCTGTTGTAGTAGTTTAAATGTTTTTCTTTTCGTTATTTATTGCCCCGTTTGCATTTCAATTTCTCCACATTAGTTTTCTCCTGTTTCTAATACTTTTATTCCCAGATGGTATGTATCTCTCATAATGAATATTTAAGATGCTTTTAAAAAATATCCCATATACACCGTGTTCCAAATTATTATGCACATTGGATTTAAATGTCATAAACATTTAATTATTAGTTTTTCAATTAAACTCATGGATGGTATTGTGTCTTAGGGCTCTTTGGATCATTGTAATCAATCTCAGACACCTGTGATAATTAGTTTGCTAGGTGTGCCCAATCAAAGGAAAACTACTTAAGAAGGACGTTCCACATTATTAAGCAGGCCACAGGTTTCAAGCAATATGGGAAAGAAAAAGGATCTCTCTGCTGCCGAAAAGCGTGAAATAGGACTAGGTATGAAAACATTGGATATTTCAAGAAAACTTAGGCGTGATCATCGTACTGTGAAAAGATTTGTGGCTGATTCAGAGCACAGACGGGTTCATTCAGATAAAGGCATAATGAGGAAGGTTTCTGCCAGACAAATTAATAGGATTAGGGGAGGAGCTGCTAAAATGCCATTGCAAAGCAGCAAACCGGTATTTGAAGCCGCTGGTACCTCTGGAGTCCCGCGAACCTCAAGGTGTAGGATCCTCCAGAGGTTTGCAAGTGTGCATAAAGCTATTATTCGGCCACCCCTAAACAATGCTCACAAGCAGAAACGGTTGCAGTGGGCTCAGAAATACATGAAGATTAATTTTCAAACCGTGTTGTTTACTGATGAGTACCGTACAACCCTGGATGGTCCAGATGGATGGAGTAGTGGATGGTTGGTGAATGGCCACCATGTCCCAACAAGGCTGCGACTTCAGCAAGGAGGTGGCGGAGTCATGCTTTGGGCTGGAATCGTGGAGAGAGAGCTGGTAGGCCCCTTTAGCGTCCCTGACGGTGTGAAAATGACCTCTGCAAAGTACGTAGAGTTTATAACTGACCTCTTTCTTCCGTGGTACAAAAAGAATAACCGTGCCTTCCGTGGCAAAATTATCTCCATGCATGACAATGCACCATCTCATGCTGCAAAGAATACCTTTGTGTCATTGGCTGCTATTGTCATAAAAGGAGAGAAACTCATGGTGTGGCGCCCATGTTCCCCTGACCTCAACCCTATTGAGAACCTTTGGAGCATTCTCAAGCAAAATATCTATGAGGGTGGGAGGCAGTTCACATCAAAACAGAAGCTCTGGGAGGTTATTACGATATCCTGCAAAGATATTCAAGCAGAAACTGTCCAAATACTCACAAATTCAATGGATGAGAGAATTGTGAAGGTGATATCAAAGAAGGGGGTCCTATGTTAACATGTAACTTGGCCTGTTAAGTTTTTTTTGATTGAAAGAGCTTTTGATTTCTGTAAATATGACCTCCTGATGCTGCAAATTCAACAAATGACCATTTTAGTTCTCTTTACAACCTTTAAAATGTTTTGATCTCTGTTGTGCATAATAATTTGAAACAGTGCATTTTGAGTTTTTTACTTCTAAAAAAAAAATCTGTTATCATTAGGAGATTTGTTCAATAAAATTTGCATTATACTCCAACGGTTGATGGCTTGAAGATTATACTGACTGTCATTTGCATCGACTATTTAGGAAAATCAGCGAAACATAACATTTGCATAATAATTTGGAACGCGGTGTAGTATCAGTACTCTTATTTTTGAGGATATTGTTTTAGTCATTGAGGTTCAGGGCATCTCTAAGCTGATTAAACTTCGCCTTCCTAAAGTACAGTGTTGGGGGCGCATGCACGCAGCTGAATTAAGCGGACATACTTAGCTGAGCTCTGTTGCCATGGCTGCTTTTGAGGTGATATTTTCACCCTCCTGGCCTTCCATTTAGCACTCACTGATTTGGAACCCCTCCCTGATATGCCTAGAAGGGCCCAAAAGATAGGGCCCTTTTCTCACTTTGCCTGAACACTTTGCCAGAGCCTCATACCCCACAGTGCGTGACGAGGTACCTACACTCCCTTTGTCCAACACCCTCCACCCAAGAGGGCCTGGACTTACCAGAGCCACAAGTGGATGCACAGTGTACAGTGATACCCACAGCTGAGCTCCCCAAAACTGTACAGGCGATGTTCAAGACAGAATTAAAGTTTGCGGTGTACATCTTTACAAATTAACTACATGAGCTTGGTCAATGTACTAACAAGATGGAAACACACATGGACAAGGTTGTTTACAACATGGAGGTAGTCCGTACCGCCATACAAGACCAGGCCAACAAGCTGGAGGCTCTTGAATTTAATTATGAGGATTTAGATAATCACTTGGGGAGGGCGAATTTACGAATACGAGAATTACAGTAATCCATGATCGACCTCAAATATACAGCCTTAAACCTGTTTGCGGCCTTACTGCCTCAGACGGACCAAGCCCTGTTATGTATAATGCGCATACATCACACTCTGGGCCGCCCTTGAGATGCTGACCATCCTTGCGATGTGGTACTGAACCTGCAATTCCATAACATGAGAGATTTGATTATGTCTGCTGCTTGGGAGAATCCAGCCTTCCCTGGACTATCGAACTCAGTCCAACTATTTTCGGACATTAGCCCAGCAACTCTAGCTAGACGTCGAAGCCTTTGGCCCATTACCGTAGCAACAGAACCAAGTTTACTACAAGTGGGGCTTCCCCTTCTCTGACACTCGTGAGGAATAATACACCGTATACGATCCGCTGCTTGGCTGATGGTAAGCGAGCTCTGGAGGATGTTGGTATACAGCAGCTCTTCCTTAGAACCAGCCCCTACCCCTTGGCTTGCCAAAATTCAGCTCGTACCTGTACGATGGTTCAACCTTCCTGCCTGGGTCCATCGGGAGCTATCACCTAGACTGGGTCTCACTTGACCATCTATGAGGTGTTTTGGACTTTTCGTATGGATGTGATAATACCTTTTTGAGGTAGCGACCATAAGTTTAGACGGTATTACATTGGTACCGATATATTCATGCCATTTTACTGCTGTCTCTATGTCTCACTTGATTTGCCTGTTTTATTTTTGTCATAGGTCATAACCTTTGATATTTTCATTTACTTTTCCTTTTTTTTCTTATGCATACCTCATAGCGGTTAGGGCTATTTGTTGCCCACCTGAACAGGCGTTTTATATGTTGAGTTTTTCTGATATAGTTCTGTACACACAGCATCTACCTATTTATTTTATGTAATGTTTGTTCAATTTGATATTCATGTGTTATCTGGCTCAGGCTCACATTTATTAATTTTTTTATATTAAGTAATATGTCTTGCTACTCAACTCAGATGCATACCCTGAGAGTCTGCGGAGACCTACTACAAAAAATATGTCTTAACACTCCCCTAACCGCTGGAGTTGTCTCCTTACTACTTTATTCTGCACTCAATTCGGCAGCCACTGATATTAAAAGGGGTTAATAAACATCTAGAAAAGTAGCCTACCTCCAGACATATATAACTTACTAGTATAGCGCCTGTAGAAATTTCAGCCACTTCCATAATTTCTGTGCTGCGTGCTACACGGCCGGAAGTTCAGTTGCCCAAGCATTCCTATTACTGTGTCGACACGGGCTCGTGCACACTGCAAACTTCTCACCAAGTCCTGTGTCGACACATCAGATCACTCATCACGCTAGAGGGCTAGTCTGATGCTATGTCAGCCTGCCCCTCTTAGTGTGCTTTCCCCCTCACTTTTTCATTTCTCCCCCCCCCTGATTATGTTCCTTCTTTTTGCTGTGTCACATAATCACGTGATTGAAGCTCTCTCCTCTTCTATACACATACTAGTGCTTCTCATTGAATTAGAATATCATCAAAAAGTTAATTTATTTCAGTAATTCAATTCAAAAAGTAAAACTCATATATTATATAGATTCATTACACACAGAGTTATCTATTTCCAGCATTTTTTTCTTTTAATGTTGATGATTTTGGTAACAGTTAATGAAAACCCCAAATTTAGTATCTCGGAAAATTAGAATATTAAATAAGCCCAATTTCAAAAATGATTTTTAATACCGAAATGTAGGTCTACTGAAAAGTATGTACAGTATATGCAGTCTGTCATGCCCATGGCCGCGGGCTGTCAGGCTCACTCACCTCCTAACGCCCGCAGCCATGGATCTGTGAGCGCTGGCCCCAGTCACCTCCTCAGGAGACACCAGCGCTCACTTCCGCTCACCTCGGCCGTGTCCCGTAGGGTGCTCTTAAAGGGGCAGCGCGTGCACCAGACTTTTATGTTTAATTAGCCCATAGCACCCTGGACTACAAGAAGGGGCCAGCCCCTTCCTCCCATGTCTGAGTGTTGTTGTCGTACCCTAAGTTTGTCTATGCAAATGGTCTCCTAGTGTTTCCCAGTTCCCAGTGTTCCCTGTTCCTGTATCCTGTTACCTGTATCCCGTGCTATCCTGGTCAAGTGCCGTGCTGAGTTGAAGTCGTGCTGTGCTGTATACCATGCCTGTCCTGCTACACCACACCTGACGTCTGCCTGCTGCCTAGTCCCAGCCGAGCCTGCATTGCTACTGTCCGAGCTGCCACAGGTACCCTATACGAACTATAGACTGTAACCTGCGCCCTGTTGGCCAGCTGCCATACCGACAAGGTGGTACGGCCCAGTGGGTCCACGAGCCCAACGTGACACAGTCAATACTTGGTCGGGGCTCCTTTTGCATGAATTACTACTGCATCAATGCGGCGTGGCATGGAGGTGATGAGCCTGTGGCACTGCTGAGGTGTTATGGAATCCCAGGTTGCTTTGATAGCGGCCTTCAGCTCGTCTGCATTGCTGGGTCTGGTGTCTCTCATCTTCCTCTTGACATTACCCCATAGATTCTCTACGGGGTTTAGGTCAGGTGAGTTTGCTGGCCAATCAAGCACAGTGATACTGTAGTTATTAAACCAGGTATTGGTACTTTTGGCAGTGTGGGCAGGTGCCAAGTCCTGCTGGAAAATTAAATCAGCATCTCCATAAAGCTTGTCATCAGAGGGATGCATGAAGTGCTCTAAAATTTCCTGGCCAGATGTAATGATGGTTTACAGTCCAGGATCGGGAACAGACTTGAAAGTAGTACTAAAGAAAATGTACTGCTCAAACAGGAGGGGGAACATATAAGAAATGCATGGTATTTTTATATATTTTTTTTTATCCCCGGAAAACTCCTTTAAAGAGGCTCTGTCACCAGATTATCAAATCCCTATCTCCTATTGAATGTGATAGGCGCTGCAATGTAGATAACAGCAACGTTTTTGTTTTTTTTTAAACGGTCATTTTTGCCCAAGTTATGAGCAATTTTATATTTATGCAAATGAGTTTTTCAATGAACAACTGGGCGTGTTTGTCGTATTACCAACTGGGCGTGTATTGTGTTCTTACCAACTGGGCGTGTATTGTGTTTTTACCAAATGGGCGTTGTGAATAGAAGTGTATGACGCTGACAAATCCGCATCATACACTTCTCATCGTTCCCACCCAGCTTCTTTGACTAAAGACAGGCAGCGTGACGTCACCCACAGGTCCTTCAACCTTGTCGTCGGACAAAGAAGATACATCGGCTGAAAGGCAAATTCAACTGTACGCCTGGAGCTGTGGTGTCTTCTCTCTTCCGACGCGAAGGTTGAAGGACCTGTGGGTGACGTCATCATTTCCAGCCAGCTTCTTACACTGCAGACACAGCGTGACGTCACCCACAGGTCCTTCAACCTTGGCGTCGGAAGAGAGAAGACACCACAGCTCCAGGCGTACAGTTGAATTTGCAGCAGCATCACCATGTGCAGGTAAGCATAGTAAACTCCCTAGAGACGAGCATATTAACCTTTTGGACGCCTTTCAGCCGATGTATCTTCTTTGTCCGACGACAAGGTTGAATGACCTGTGGGTGACGTCACGCTGTGTGTCTTTAGTGAAAGAAGCTGGGTGGGAACGATGAGAAGTGTATGATGCGGATTTGTCAGCGTCATACACTTCTATTCACAATGCCCAGTTGGTAAAAACACAAACACAATACACGCCCAGTTGGAAATACGAGAAAAGACGCCCAGTTGTCCATTGAAAAGCTCATTTGCATAAATATAAAATTGCTCATAACTTGGGCAAAAATTATAGTTTTAAAAAAAATAAAAATAACTTTGCTGTTATCTACATTGCAGCGCCCATCACATTCAATAGGAGATAGGGATTTGATAATCTGGTGTCTTTAAGCATCCTTTTATGATCAAATGGGAACATAATAATTTACAGCTTTCCTTACCTATGGATACCTGGATGAAATGTTGCGAGAATGTTTCTAGAGGTAGCTACCAAACTTAATTGAGATTTTCCTTAGGGAACAGAATTTATTATGTCCCATAATTTCTTTACTTTATTTATCCAAATTTGTCCCCACTATGTTTTAGGGGTGTGTGGATACGGGAGATACTCTACATATTTGGTGGACATGACCGATAGTTACTAATTTGTTGCAGCAGGTCTTACGATTTATCAATAAAGTTTTATAATTACATATCCTACCTGATCCCCTCGATCATTTTCCTTGGGCAGTACTGTCCTGGTATTCCACCTGCAGACTCATTTATTTGATTCTCTTGGCTATTCGAATACATATAAAAGGTATCGCCTGGATAAAAACGCTTAAAAAATATTTTTATTTTTTTAACTCTTTAAAATGGGCTACTCAAGCCAATAATTTCTATAGATACCAGGCTAACCAGGTAGGTAAGACTAGATAAGGGTGCCAATACATTTGCTTAAATTGTAATGAAACTACTCCAAATATATAGTAAAAACATATAAATTCTGACCTTACCTGGACTAAATAGCAAAGTGTGCATTCACACCGAGTAAAGATCTGATACCTAGCAGCAAAGTGTGTGTGAACACCCAGTAATAAAAACGCAGCACCTACGACACAGTGTGCATTCACACTGAAATGAGCCACATCGTCTAAATTCCCTGTATATTTACACCCATAACAAACAGTTCAGCACCTCAAGCAGTATTGTGCATTCACATTTACAAGGGACTGTATATTTAACCCCTTCCCTCTCCTGGACGTACTATTAGGTCATGGCAGCTGTATCGTTCGCGCTCCATGACCTAATAGTACGTCTCGGGAGTATCGGCCGTTTCGGCCGTCCTCCCGACACATACAGGAGCTGTGACAGCTGCTGTCTCATAAGCAGCTGTCACAGCTCCTACAGCGGGGACCGATCGCTGTGTCCCCGCTGAGTAACCCCTTAAAAGCCGCGTTGTATAGAGATCGCGGCTTTTTAGGGGTTAAGCTGCCATCGCCGGACTGCTACACGATAGCGGCCGGCGATTGTGACTATGGCAACCGGACACCAAACAATGGCGTCCGGCTAAACCATAGAGGAAGCCTAGTGGGTCCTGACGAAGTCAGGACCCACTATGCTTGCTGTCAGTGAGTAGCTGACAGCTCTAATACACTGCACTACGCATGTAGTGCAGTGTATTAGAATAGCGATCAGGGCCTCCTGCCCTCAAGTCCCCTAGTGGGACAAAGTAATAAAGTAAAAAATAAATAAAAAAAGATGTGTAAAAATAAGAAAATAAAAGTTTTAAAAGCATTACAAGTAAAAATCCCCCTTTTTACCTTATCAGTCATTTATTATTAATAAAAATATATAAACAAACAAATAAACCATACATAATTGGTATCGCCGTGTCCGTAACGGCCTGAGCTACAAAATTATTTCGTTATTTATCCCGCACGGTGTAGGCCGTAAAAGAAAATAATAATAAACCGTACCACAATCACAATTGTTTGGTCACTTCACCTCCCAAAAAATTGAATAAAAAGAGATCAAAAAGTCGTATGTACCTAAAAACTGGTACTGATCGAAACTACAGTTCATTATGCAAAAAATAAGTCCTCGCACGGCTTTATTGATTGAAAAATAAAAAAGTTCTGGCTCTTAGAATAAGGTAACACAAAAAGTGAATGATTGTTTACAAAACGTATTTTATTGTGCAAACGCTATAAGACATTAAAAAAAACTATAAACATAGTGTATCGCCGTAAGCGTATTGCCCCGCAGAATAAAGTGAATACGCCATTTATAGCGCACGGTGAACGCTGTAAAAAAAATAGAGTAAACAACAATAGTAGAATTGCTGTTTTTTAGTCACCACGCCACCTAAAAATAGAATAAAAACTGATCAAAAAGCCGCATGCACCCCAAGAAAACTACAATGAATTCCTCAAGGGGTCTAGTTTCCAAATTGGGGTAACTTTTGGGGGGTTTCCAATGTTTTGGCACCACAAGACCTCTTCAAACCGTACATGGTGCCTAATAAAAATGAGGCCTCAAAATCCACTAGGTGTTCCTTTGCTTCGGAGGCCGGTGCTTCAGTCCATTACCGCACTAGGGCCACATGTGGGATATTTCTCAAAAGTGCAGAATCTGGTCAATACGTATTAAGTTGCGATTCTCTGATAAATCCTTTTGTGTTATAAAAAAAATGGTATAAAGAGGATTTTCTGACAAAAAAAAATATGTAAATTTCACCTCTACTTTGCTCTAAATTTCTGTGAAACACATAAAGGGTTCATAAACTTTCTAAATGCTGTTGTGAATACTTTGAGGGGTGTAGTTTCTAAAATGGGGTGTTTGATAGGGGTTTCTAATATATGGGCCCCTCAAAGCAACTTCAGAACTGAACTGTAACCTAAAAAAATAAATAAATTAGGCAATACTTCGCTTCTTACATTATACTGATAATGAGCTGTGCCCACCCCGAGATGACCCCAGTTTTGACGGTTTGTATAACCGGAGACCCCTATTAGACCGTTTCAGTGCCCGGTTTTCCCAAGCATACACCCCCGAAAAGCGTATTTCTATTGATGAGCCCTTGGTAGATTTTAAAGGGCGGGTTCAATTCCGCGAGTACCTGCCGGGTAAGAAGGGAAGGTATGGCGTGAAGATGAATAAGCTGTGCGAGAGTGCATCAGGGTATACCTACAGATTTAGGATATATAAAGGGAAGGCCACCCCCAAACCAGACTGCATCCTGGACTACAATAGGTACATGGGAGGGATGGACTTGTCAGATCAAGTCCTGAAGCCCTACAGCGCCATGCGGTGTGGTATAAGAAGCTGGCCGGGCACCTCATACATATGGCTTTGTACAAAGTGTATGTGCTACATCGATGTACAGGCCAGAGGGGAACTTTCCTGGAATTGCAAGAGGTGATTATCAAGAACCTAATCTTTAGGGACCAAGAAGGGGGGGCACCCAGTACTTCTGGAAGCGGGGCCACACGCATCGTACCAGGGCGGCAACACTTTCCAGGAGAAGTTCCCCAAACTGGCAAGAAGGGAAAAAATCAAAAGAGGTGCAAAGTCTGCTATAAGAGGGCGATAAGGGATGACACAATATATCAATGTGACACGTGTCCCGAATAACCAGAGCTCTGTATGAAAGAGTGTTTTAAAATTTATCATACATCCCTTGGTTTATAATTTACCCCAATTTTACTTACCCTGATGCACTCCGCACAGCTTATCCCCCCTCGTCTTTCCCCTCTGGGCCCTGCTGTGTGCCCAGACAGCTGATAACAGCCACATGTAGGGTATTGCCATACCCGGGAGAACCCACATTACAGTTTATGGGGTGTAGGTCTCCGGTCAAAATGCTCACTACACCTCTAGATGAATGCCTTAAGGGTGTAGTTTTTAAAACGGGGTCACTTCTTGCGGGTTTCAACTGTACTGGTACCTCAAGGGCTTCTGCATACATGACTTAACACCAGAAAATCCCCAGTAGACCAAATGGTGGTCCTTTCCTTCTGAGCCCTCCCATGGGCCCAAACGGCAGTTTATCACCACAAATGGGGTATTGTGGCACTCAGAACAAATTGTGCAACAGAATGGGGTATTTTGTTTCTTGTGAAAATAAGAAATTTTCAGACAAAACTACATATTATTTGAAAAAAAATAATTTTGTTTTAATTCCCAGCCCAATTCAAATAAGTTCTGTGAAAAAACTATGGGGTCTAAATGGTCACATTACCCATAAATGAATTCCTTGAGGGATGTAGTTTCCAAAATGGGTCACTTCTGGTGGGTTTCCATTGCTTTGATACCTCTGGGGCTCTGCAAATGCGACACGGCACCCGAAAACCAAACCAGCAAAATCTGCACTCCAAAGAACACACAGCGCTCCTTCCCTTCTGAGGCCTCACATTGGCCCAAACGTCAGTTTATTGCCACAAATAGGGTATTGCTGCACTCAGGAGAAATTGGGCAACAAAATAGGGTATTTTGTTTCCTGTGAAAATAAGAAATTTTGATAAAAAATGACATCTTATTGGAAAAAATTAATTTTTTTTAATTTCACAGTCCAATTCAAATAGGTGCTGTGAAAAAACTGTGCGGTCAAAATTGTAACAACAACCATATTTGAATTCCTTGAGGGGTGTAGTTTCCAAAATGGGGTCACTTCTGGTGGGTTTCCATTGCTTTGATACCTCTGAGGCTCTGCAAATGCGACATGGCACCCGAAAACCAATCCAGCAAAATCTGGACTCCAACAAGCACATAGCGCTCCTTTCCTTCTGAGCCCTCCAATGAGCCCAAACGGCAGTTTATCACCACAAATGGGGTATTGCCGCACTAAGGACAAATTGGGCAACAAAATGGGGTATTTTGTTCCCTGTGAAAATAAGAAATTTTGATGACAAATGACATTTTATTGGAAAAAATGAAATTTTTTTCATTTCACAGCCCAATTCAAATACGTGCTGTGAAAAAACTGTGCAGTCAAAATGGTAACAACAACCATAAATGAATTCCTTGAGGGGTGTAGTTTCCAAAATGGGGTCACTATTGGGGGATTCCTACTGTTTTGGCACCTCAACACCTTTTCAAACCTGGCATGCTGCCTAAAATATATTCTAATAAAAAAGAGGCCTCAAAATGCACTAGGTGCTTCTTTGCTTCTAGGGCTTGTGTTTTATTCCACGACCGCAGTAGAGCCACATGTGGGACATTTATAAAAACTGCAGAATCTGGACAATACATATTTAGTAGTTTTTCTCTGGTAAAACCTTCTGTGTTACAGAAAAAAAATTTAATAAAATTTAAATTCAGCAAGAAAAATGAAATTTGCAAATTTCACCTCCACTTTGCTTTAATTCCTGTGAAATGCCTGAAGGGTTAAAAAACTTTCTAAATGCTGTTTTGAATACATTGAGGGGTCTAGTTTTTAAAATGGAGTGTTTTATCAGGGTTTCTAATACATAGGCCCCTAAAAGCTACTTCAGAACTGAAGAGGTACCTTAAAAAAAAGGCTTTTGAAATTTTCTTAAAAATATGAGAAATTGCTGTTTATGTTCTAAGCCTTGCAACGTCCAAGAAAAATAAAAGAATGTTCAAAAAACGATGCAAATCTAAAGTAGACATATGGGAAATGTGAACTAGTAACTATTTTGGGTGGTATAACCGTCTGTTTTACAAGCAGATGCATTTAAATCCTGAAAAATGCTATTTTTTCAAAATTTTCTCTACATTTTGCAATTTTACACCAATAAACACTGAATATATCGACCAAATTTTACCACGAACATGAAGCCCAATGTGTCACGAGAAAACAATCTCAGAATCGCTTGGATAGATTTAAGCATTCCGACGTTATTACCACATAAATTGAAATATGTCAGATTTGAAAAATGAGCTCTGAGCCTTAAGGCCAAAACTAAGCTGCGTCCTTAAGGGGTTAAACAAACGTGTGCATTCACACTACATGGATATAATATAACAAGTGTGCATTCACACCAACTAAATAGGGTATATTAAGTGTTCATTCACACTAGACAGCAATATCTACAAACACAGAGTACTATATCGCTGAAATGAGCATCAGCACATGAAGGTAGTGTGCATTCACACTCCTCAATTTAGCGTAACACCTATATTGATAGTGTGCATTCACACCTGATAAATATTGTCCACATGATAACAAGAGTGTGCATTCACACTGAACAAAGATTGAACGCCTGACGCGTTTCCACGTCCTTGTTTTATATAGAACGTTTCTACAGAGACGTGTATATTGAGACAGGGCAGATTAGCACATCAGTATTTTGTGCATGTCACTTCTTGGGACGTTTTTGGAGGCGTTTTTCATTGACTCCATTGAAAAACAACTCCAAAAACGGCCGTAAAAAACGCAGCGAAAACCGCGAGTTGTTAAAAAAAGTCTGAAAATCAGCTCCGTATTTTCAGACATTTTTGCTCACTGCGTGTGAACATACCCTTAATGCACAGGGAATTTAGGTGCTGTGGCTCATTTCAGTGTGAATGCAGGTGCTGCGTTTTTATTACTGCGTGTTCACACACAATCTGCTGCTAGGTATCAGATCTCGGTGTGAATGCACGCTTTGCTATTTAGTCCAGGTAGGGACAGAATTTATATGTTTTAACTGGATATTTGGAGTAGATCTATAATAATTTAAATCAATATATTGGCACCGTTATCTAGTCTTACATATCTGGTTAGCCTGGTATCTATAGAAATGATTGGCTTGAGTAGCCCATTTTAAAGAGTTAATAAAAATAAAAATAGTTTTTTAAGCGTTCTGGTACAGGCGATACCTTTTACTTTGTCACGTGAAAGCAAAAATGTCAAAAACTACATTTCTTTATCTGTTTCGAATACATATATCGGCAAAATGGAGAAGCCCTACTTTATCTCTCCAGATTATTGTGAATAGGGTTAATCTTATTATGCTTTTTGGAAAAAGTTAAACATAAAACGATCTCTAGTGTCAAAGTATATGGGATCCTTGGATTTCTTAGACTTCTACCTCACTGCTTAGGCTGGGTTCACACGACCTATTTTCAGACGTAAACGAGGCGTATTATGCCTCGTTTTACGTCTGAAAATACGGCTCCAATACGTCGGCAAACATCTGCCCATTCATTTGAATGGGTTTGCCGACGTACTGTGCCGACGACCTGTAATTTACCCGTCGTCGTTTGACAGCAGTCAAAAGACGACGCGTAAAATTACAGCCTCGTCAAAAGAAGTGCAGGACACTTCTTGGGACGTTTTTGGAGCAGTTTTCTCATAGACTCTATTGAAAACAGCTCCAAAAACGGCCGAAAAAACGGCACGAAAACGGCGCAAAAACGCCGCGAAAAACGTGAGTTGCTCAAAAAACGTCTGAAAATCAGGTGCTGTTTTCCCTTGAAAACAGCTCCGTATTTTCAGACGTTTTTGGCTCAGCGTGTGAACATACCCTTATCTTTTTGTAGATGTGTTTTTCCTGCGTCCACGCCTACCCGACAATACACTCTAAGGGTATGTTCACACGGCCTATTTACGGACGTAATTCGGGCGTTTTTGCCCCGAATAACGTCCGAAAATAGCGCTGACAAACATCTGCCCATTGAAAGCAATGGGCAGACGTTTGTCTGTTCACACGAGGCGTAATTTACGCGCCGCTGTCAAATGACGGCGCGTAAATAGACGCCCGCGTCAAAGAAGTGACCTGTCACTTCTTTGGGCGTAATTGGAGCCGTTATTCATTGACTCCAATGAATAGCAGCGCCAATTACGTCCGTAATTGACGCGGCGTTCAAGTGCCTGCACATGCCGTTACGGCTGAAATTACGGGGATGTTTTCAGGCTGAAACATCCCCGTAATTTCAGCCGTTACGGACGCCCTCGTGTGAACATACCCTTATTGCCTCTAAGGCTGGGTTCACACAACCTATTTTCAGACGTAAACGAGGCGTATTATGCCTCGTTTTACGTCTGAAAATAAGGCTACAATACGTCGGCAAACATCTGCCCATTCATTTGAATGGGTTTGCCGACGTACTGTGCAGACAACCTGTCATTTACGCGTCGTCGTTTGACAGCTGTCAAAAGACGACGCGTAAAATTACAGCCTCGTCAAAAGAAGTGCAGGACACTTCTTGGGACGTTTTTGGAGCCGTTTTCTCATAGACTCTATTGAAAACAGCTCCAAAAACGGCCGAAAAAATGGCGCGAAAACGGCGCGAAAAACGCAGCGATAAACGTGAGTTGCTCAAAAAACGTCTGAAAATCAGGTGCTGTTTTCCCTTGAAAACAGCTCCGTATTTTCAGACGTTTTTGGCTCAGCGTGTGAACATACCCTAAGGCTGGATTCACACGAGCACATTATGTCCGTAATGGATGGAACGTATTTCGGCCGCAAGTCCCAGACCGAACACACTGCATGGAGCCGGGCTCCTAGCATCATAGTTATGTACGATGCTAGGAGTCCCTGCCTTGCTGCAGGACAACTGTCCCTTAGGCCTCATTTACACGAGCGTGTGCATTTTGCGCACGCAAAAAAACGCAGCGTTTTGCGTGCGCAAAAGGCACTTGACAGCTCCGTGTGTCATCAGTGTATGATGCGCGGCTGCGTGATTTTCGCGCAGCCGCCATCATAGAGATGAGGCTAGTCGACGTCAGTCACTGTCCAGGATGCTGAAAGAGTTAACTGATCGGCAGTAACTCTTTCAGCACCCTCGACAGTGAATTCCGATCACAATATCGAGCAACCTGTGAATAAAAAAAAAGACGTTCATACTTACCAAGAACGTCCTGCTTCCTCCAGTCCGGTCTCCCGGCCGTTGCCTTGGTGACGCGTCCCTCTCTTGACATCCGGCCCCACCTCCCAGGATGACGCGGCAGTCCATGTGACCGCTGCAGCCTGTGATTGGCTGCAGCCTGTGCTTGGCCTGTGATTGGCTGCAGCTGTCACTTGGACTGAATTGTCATCCCGGGATGTCAGACTGGAGGAAGAAGCCGGGAGTTATCGGTAAGTCAGAACTTCTTCTTTTTTTTTTACACGTTCATGTATATTGTGATCGGAAGTCACTGTCCAGGGTGCTGAACCAGTTGAACTCTTTCAGCACCCTGGACAGTGACTGTCTCCTGACGTCGCGTACCGGAATTTTTTTTGCCGGGTTCGGTCAAAACGAGTTCGGCCGAACCCGGTGAAGTTCGGTTCGCTCATCTCTAAAATCTGACACTCCGTTTGGATGTTTGTAAACAGAAAAGTACGTGGTGCTTTTCTGTTTACATTCAGAGTTTGACAGCTCTTGCGCGAATCACGCAGTTCGCACGGAAGTGCTTCCGTGCGACCTTCGTGGTTTTCACGCACCCATTGACTTCAATGGGTGCGTGATACGCGAAAAACGCAGAAATTTAGAACATGTCGTGAGTTTTTTTCAGCGCACTCACGCTGAGCAAAACTCACGGACTGTCTGCATGCCCCCATAGACTTGTATAGGTCCGCGTGAAAAGCACACGCGTCGCACGGACGTATATCACGTTCATGTAAAGGAGGCCTTACTGTAATCATGTTTTCAGTATGGGACATAGAGAGGCAGGGACTCCTAGCATCGTACATAACTATGATGCTAGGAGCCCGGTTCCCTGCACTGTGTTCGATCCGGTACTTGCGGCCGAAATACGTTCCGTACATTACAGACGTAATGTGCTCGTGTGAATCCAGCCTAAGGGCTTATTCAGATGAACGTGACATACGTCCGTGCAACGTGCGTGATTTTCACGCACGTCGTACGGACCTATGTTAGTCTATGGGGCAGTGCAGACAGTTGCGTGAGTCCGCTGCGTAAAAGTCACGACATGTCCGTTCTTTCTGCGTTTTTCGCGCATCACGCACCCATTGAAGTCAATGGGTGCGTGAAAACCACGCATGTCACTCGGAAGCACTTCCGTGGGACAAGCGTGATTCGCGCAATAGCAGTGAAAAGGATGAATGAAAACAGAAAAGCACCGCGTGCTTTTCTGTTTACAAACATCAAAATAGAGTGTCATAATGATGGCGGCTGCGCGAAAAGCAACCAGCCGCGCATCATACAGGGCTTACACATGGAGCTGTTAAGTGCCTTTTGCGTAGGCAAAACGCCGCGTTTTTTGCGTGCGCAAAAAGCACACTCGTGTGAATCCAGCCTTAGGGTATGTTCACACAGAGTGTTTTCAGCCATTTTTCAGGCCGTAAATGTCCCAAAAAATGGCTGAAAAATCGGAAACAGAACGCCTCCAAACATCTGCCCATTGATTTCAATGGGAAAAACAGCGTTCTGTTCTTGTCACTTCTTCAGCCATTTTTCGGAACAGTTTTTCATAGACGCTATAAAAAAACAGCTCCAAAAACGGCCGTTAAAAACGCAGCGAAAAACGCGACTTTGGTTAAAAAAACGTCTGAGAATCAGGAGCTGTTTTCCCTTGAAAACCGCTCCGTAACTTTAAGACTTTTTTTATTTTGTGTGTGCACATACCCTTAGGGTATGTTCACACGCTTAACATAATACGGCTGAAAATACAGAGCTGTTTTCAAGGGAAAACAGCTCCTGATTTTTAGCCGTTTTTTAATTAAACTTGCGTTTTTCACTGTGTTTTTTTATGGCCGTTCTTGCAGCTGTTTTTCTATTGAGTCAATAAAAAACGGATCCAAAAACAGCTCAAGAAGGGACATGCACTTATTTTTAGGGGGCGTTTTTAAAAAATGAGGCGTAAAAAAAACACCCCGTCGGAAGAGAACGCCATATTTTACATTGAAATCAATGGGCAGATGTTTGTAGGCGTTCTGCTTCCGATTTTTCTGCTGTTTTTCAGGACGTTTATGGCCCCAAAAACGTCTGAAAATAGCCCGTGTGAACATACCCTTATGCTATTATTGTCTGATTGGATATGCATATGACTTGTGAACCAGATCACTCTTTCTATTTTTTATTCTTGTTTGTTAATTTTCTTTGGTTTTGTTTACATATATATATATATATATATATATATATATATATATTCGGCTGATATTAACAGTTTATTACCATATACGTTTCCTTTATTGTAGTTTTGCTTTGTATATTACGGAATCCCTTTTATATACTGTATATGCCACCTCTGCATTTGTTATGGCTTGAATAACCTGCTACATTTTCTATGTTTGGAAGAAATGGGAGGTATATTTTTCTGCCTTTCTGTATTAATAAAAACTTTTGAAACTAAAGTTCAGTGTTTTTGTGGCTCCTTGAAAAAAATATCATATTGAAGGACAAGTGGAAGCTTATTATGTTATGGGCAGTATTTACTAGGTGCACCAAAAAGTGCAGCTTTGGAAGGGTATGTTCACACGGCCTATTTTCTGAAAAATCGGAAGAAGAAGTGCAGGTCACTTCTTAGGATGTTTTTGGAGCCATTTTTCATACTCTATAGAAAACAGCTCCAAAAACGTCCGTAAAAAACGCTGCGAAAATGGCTTCTTTTTTTTGAGTTTGCGTGTTAACATATCCTTATTCTGTCAGGTCTGTTTGCTAATATTAAGTCCAAAAGGGGCCCTTCCTTGTTCTGCACCAGTTGGGAAAGATAATTCTCTTTAGTTATTGAAAAAAATATATATTTTTGAGATTCACAGGTTTCAGTTTCTTAATTTATACTTTTGAAGTTGAAGTTCCTCATAATAACTACTCATAATAACTACCTCATTGGATTTCATCTATTTCCCCTATTAGTAGATTTTCTGTGGATTATCAGTATTTTTTCATTTTTTCATGTATTTCTACCCATAGAGATTCCACATGTTTTTTTCCCTCACATAATCTTTACCCGGGCTAGTTTCGGCCGTTTTTTGGGCCATAAAAATTGAAAAATTGGAAGCAGAACGCCTCCAAACATCTGCCCATTGATTTCAATGGGAAAAACTGTGCTCTGTTCCGACGGTGCGTTTTTTACAAACGGCCGCGTAAAAAAGGCTGCGAAAATTGTGCATGTCACTTAATAGACTCTATAGAAAAACATCTCCAACAACGGCCGTAAAAAAAGCAGAGAAAAACGCGAGTTGCTTAAAAATCGTCCGTAAATCAGGAGCTGTTTTCCCTTGAAAAAAGCTCTGTATTTTCAGACGATTTTTATTTTGTGTGTGCACATACCCTTATCGTCCCATAGTGTGGGCTACAGGCAGGACTTTACATAAAATAAAAGCCCTCCCCTTTGCCGTGTTTAACAATAATTTTTGAACAAACTGCAACCCTGTCAAGTCATAGCTAGTATCCAGCCATGTGTCAGTTTTCCCTACTATGTCGTCATACTTAACATGAATATCATGAATTTTACTTATTAGGCTTCTATCATGGGCCAGCATATAATTTAGAGCATATTGGTAATTTTTTATTTTAAACTTATCCTCATTAACTATTCTAACCTCTTCCTCCATCCACTCCCAGGTTTATTAATAAATCCCAGTTCTCTACACTATCTTGCCCTCTACATATGTAATTGTCGTCGTCCCCCAAGTCCCTAGTTTAAACACTCCAACCTCCTAGCCATCTTCTCCCCAAGCACAGTGTCATGCCCATGGCCGCGGGCCCTCAGGCTCACTCACCTCCTGACGGCCGCAGCCATGGGTCTGCGAGCGCTGGCCCCCATCTCCTCAGGAGATGTCAGCGCTCGCTTCCACTTCTCTCGGCCAGGTCCCGTAGGGTGCGCACGCACGCTCGTGCCTGTTCTTAAAGGGCCAGCGCGTGCACTTGAGTTAAAGTGGCAAATTAGCCCATTGGCACCCTGGATTATAAGAGGGGCCCAGCCCCTTCCTGCCTTGCCTGAGCTTTGTTGTCGTTACCCTAGTCTGTCTATGCAAATGGTCTCCTAGTGTCTTCCAGTTCCCAGTGTTTCCTGTTCCTGCTACCTGTAACCTGTATCCCGTGCTATCCTTGTCAAGTGCCGTATTTAGTTGGAGTCGTGCTGCGCTGAGTATCGTGCCTGTCCTGCTTCACGTCAGCCTCTATGCCTGCTGCCTAAGTCCCAGCCGAGCCTGTCTTGCTACTGTCTGAGCTACCACAGGTACACCTTTATGAACTGTAGACTGTGACCTGTGTCCTGTTGGCCAGCTGCCATACCGTCAAGGCGGTATGGCCCAGTGAGTTCACGTGCCAGACATGACAGTAAGATCAGGCCATGGACCCCGATGGTTGATCCAAGACCAAGATGACGTCACAAGAAATGCGGGCGGATATGCTAGACCTCCGGTCTCGACAGGACCATCTCCTCCAGGCATTGAACATTATTGCACATGAGCTGGAGGTGCAAACTGCCGTTCCTCCTACTACACCTCCTGGCAGTACAGATCCTCTGGCTACGCCTCCTGGCAGTGCTGATCCCCAATTTTCTTTGCTGCTACCTCACTTCCATGATGGAGACGTGAAGACGTGCCGTGGATTTTTTTTAACCAGTGCCAGATCCACTTTAGTCTGTATGCAAGGGCATTTTCAACTGATGGTGCAAGGGTCGCTTTCATCGTCTCTCTACTCACTGGCAGGGCCCTAGCATGGGCGAACCCTATTTGGGAGAAACAAGGACCTAAGACCTGTGACTTCCAGGGGTTCCTAGGGACATTTCACACAGTGTTTGAGGAGCCTGAATGAGTCTTGTCTGCAGCCGTCTCCTTGCTGAACCTATGCCAGGGAGACACTTCTGTGGGCGAGTACGCCATCCACTTCTGCACCCTGGCGGGACAATTGTCGTGGAACAATGAGGCCTTGGTAGCTACATTCTGGCAGGGACGGTCTACTGAGATTAAGGACGAGCTTGCCGCCCGAGATCTACCGTTTACCCTGGATGACCTCATGCTTCTGACCGCCCGGATTGATAGAAGGATCCGGGAACGGTTCCAAGAAGCTCGTCGGGAGGGAAGACTCCCTTGCCCGGTTCCTACTTTGCAGCAACCCCTGCTGTCGTCAGTTGCTGATCCTCCAAAGGAGTCTGTGAGGACAGACCAGTTTAAGCTGTCTACCCAGGAGAGACAACGCAGATGTACCTCGGGACTCTGTCTATATTGCGGCCTCGGAGGCCATCTTGTGCGCCTGTGCCCCCAAAAGCCCCAGAGCCTAGGGTTGGTGGGAGAGACAACCCTGGGTGAAGGACTTTTGTCTAAATTGTCCATTCCCGTAACCATAGTCTCCTGGACTGGAATTCTGGAGAGGTTCTCCAGTGGGGTTCCGAGTGTCTCAACCGCTGCCTGGTACAGATTAGTTCGGCTCAGCCTCCTCTGCCTCAGTCCTTGGCAGGATTGCCTTGTCATTATTCCATGTTCTCAGATGTCTTCAGCAAGTAGGAAGCGGAGACGCTGCCCACACACCGGGCGTATGGCTGTCCTATCAAGCTGATTCCTGATGCAATCAATCCCCGTGGTAGGGTATATCCTCTCTCCTTGCCAGAGACTCAGTCCATGTCCGCCTATGTTGAGGAGAACTTAGAGAGGGGCTTCATACGGAAGTCTTCTTCCCCGGCAAGAGCCGGATTGTTCTGTCAAGAAAAAGGATGGTTCTCTGCGTCCTTGCATTGACTACTGGGGTCTCAACCAGATCACGGTAAAAAGTCTATATCTGTTGCCATTGATTTCTGAACCGTTTGATCGCATACGAGACTATGAATATCTAGTAATGCCCTTCGGCCTGTGTAATGCTCCCGCGGTCTTCCAAGAGTTTGTTAATGACATCTTCCGTGACCTCCTCTATGTTTGTGTTGGGGTCTATCTTGATGACATCTTGATTTATTTCTCCAGATCCTATGACTCATCAGAGACATGTCCGTCAAGTTTTTCTGCGGTTAAGGGAGAATCGCCTGTACGCTAAGTTGGAGAAGTGCGTGTTTGAGAAAAATGCTCTACCCTTCCTGGGCTACATCATCTCAGATCGGGGCCTCAAGATGGATCCTGAGAAGGTGAAGGCTATCCTGGAAAGGCCACGCCCTCATGGCTTGAGGTCCATAGAGCGCTTCCTGGGATTTGCTCATTTCTACAGACAGTTCATTCCAAACTTCTTCTCACTGACATCTCCTATCTCTACCCTCACCAAGAAGGGCATGAACGCCAAGGTGTGGACTCCTGAGGCGGAATACGCATTTAATAGCCTGAAGAGTGCCTTCACGTCAGTCTCTATCCTCCATCATCCAGATGGAGGATAGAGGCTGGCGCACTCCTGTTCCAGAGAGATTCCAGGGGCAAGACTATGGTATGTGGCTATTACTCTAGACTCTTCTCTTCCGCAGAACGCAACTACTCGATTGGGGATCGGGAGTTACTGGCCATCAAATTGGCTCTGGAGGAGAGGAGACATCTACTAGAGGGCGCAGTTCATCCCATCTTGATATTCACGGACCACAAGAACCTCACCTATCTCCAAATGGCCCAACGACTCAATCCCCGTTAAGCCACGTATTCGCTGTTCTTTGCCCGGTTCCAGTTTGAGCTCCACTACCGTCCGGCCGACCAGAATGTGAGGGCTGATGCCTTGTCCAGGTCGTTTGAGACAAAGGACACTATGGAATCTCCACAGAATATCATTAATCCATCCTGCATCATCCCTGTCAACCCTCTGCAAGTTAGAGACATTCCCCCCGGGGAGGACTTTTGTGCATCTGGCAGACAGAAGAAGAATCCTCCACTGGGGACACTGTTCCAAACTGGCAGGTCACGCGGGTGTCTGTAAGACCCAAGACCTGATTGCTCGTCAGTTCTGGTGGCCCACGCTGCCCAAAGGCATCACAGACTTTGTCTCGTTCTGCACGGTATGCGCGGCTAACAAGGTTGCTCACTCCAAGCCTGCTGGCCTGCTCCAGCCGCTGCCTGTGCCCAATGCTCCCTGGCAACATATAGCAATGGACTTTGTCATGGACCTGCCTCCCTCTGCTGGATGCAGTATGGTCTTGGGTGGTGGTGGACCGATTCTCCAAGATGGCTCATTTTGTTCCACTAACCAGCCTACCTTCTGCTTCCTGACTGGCCAATCTTTTTATCCAACACATCTTCCGTCTGCACGGCTTGCCTCTGCATGTTGTGTCAGATCGGGGCGTTCAGTTCACATCAAAGTTCTGGAGAACTCTCTGCGGACTCCTCGGTGTGAAGTTGGACTTTTCCTCAGTCTACCATCCCAAGACCAATGGTCAAGTCAAGAGAATAAATCAGATTATGGAGAACTATCTTCGACACTTTATCTCCAGGCAGCATGATCACTGGGTGCAGCTGCTTCCTTTTGCGGAGTTCTCCTACAACAACCACACTAGCGAGTCCACCGCCTCCAGCCCATTCTTCATTGTCTACGGCCAACACCCACGAAAACCTCTCCCTGTTTCCACTACATCCCAGGTGCCAGCAGCTGACTCTGCATTCAGGGACTTTCTACAAATCTGGCAGCAGACCCGACCTTCTATTCTGCTGGCGGTCGACCGCATGAAAAGAAAGGCAGACACAAGAAAACGACAGCATCCCCAGTTTCTTCCTGGCACTAAAGGTCTGGGGGTCCTCTAAGAATATCCGGCTGAGGGTGCCATCGTACAAGTTTGCTCCCAGGTTCCTCGGACCCTTCGAGATTTTGCACCAAATCAACCCTGTTTTCTACAAACTTCAGCTGCCTCCTACCCTCAAGATCCCTAACTCCTTCCATGTCTCCCTTCTGAAACTTGTGGTCCTGCACTGCTACTCCAAGATTCCTAGTACTGAAGTGGCTCCCAGCGGTTCATCAGATACTTTTGAGGTTAAGGAGATCCTGGACACCAAGAGAGTGGGTGGAAGAACCTTTTATTTGGTGGATTGGAGGGGGTTTGGTCCTGAAGAGATGTCCTGGGAGCCAGAGGAGAACCTCAATGCTCCTACCCTTCTGAAGAAGTTTCTCTCTCGCATGGGCCCCAAGAGGGGGGGCGTTAGAGTGGGGATACTATCATGCCCATGGCCGGGGGCCATCAGGCTCACTCACCTCCTGACGGCCGCAGTCATGGGTCTGCGAGCGCTGGACCCCATCTCCTCCTCAGGATACGCCAGCACTCACTTCCGTTTCTCTTGGCCGGGTCCAGTAGGGTGTGCACACGCTTGTGCCCGCCCTTAAAGGGCCAGCACGTGCACCTGAGTTAAAGTGCCAAATTAGCCCATGAGCACCCTGGATTATAAGAGGGGCCCAGCCCCTTCCTGCCTTGCCTGAGCTTTGTTGTCGTTACCCTAGTCTGTCTATGCAAAAGGTCTCCTAAGTGTTTTCCAGTTCCCAGTGTTTCCCGTTCCTGCTACCTGTAACCTGTATCCCATGCTATCCTGGTCAAGTGCCGTTTTGAGTTGGAGTCGTGCTGCGCTGAGTACCACGCCTGTTCTGCTTCACCACGCCTGGTGCCTGCCTTCTGCCTAAGTCCCAGCAGAGCCTGTCCTGCAACTGTCTGAGCTACTACAGGTACACCTATACGAACTATGGACTGTGACCTGTGTCCTGTTGGCCATCTGCCATACCGTCAATGCGGTATGGCCCAGTGGGTCCATGTACCCAATGTGACACACCGCTTTACCCTTTCCATTCAGGTGCAGCCTATCCCTACCAAACAGCCTGTAGCCAACAAAGAAGTTGTCCCAGTTCTCCAAAAACCCAAAACCCTTTCTCTCTAGTGATTTTCGCTGCGTTTTTCGCAGCATTTCGTTGAGCGCCGCGGGCAAAAAACGCTGCAAAATACGCTTTCTCTGCCTCCCATTGATGTCAATGGGAGGTCAGAGACGTAAACGTCCGAAGATAGGGCATGTCCCTTCTTTTTCCCGCAAGCCGTTTTTTCAGCTCGCGGGGAAAAAAAAAAGCCTCTGCCGCCCATTGAAATCAATGGGAGGCATTTTCGGCCATATTTTTTTGGAGCGTTTTCCGATACGGTCTCTGCGTCAAAAAACGTGTGAGAAAACGTTGTAACTGACCCTTAGGTAGGGCTTATTCAGATGAACGGGATATACGTCCGTGCAACGTGCGGGATTTTCACGCGCGTCGCACGGACCTATATTAGTCTATGGGGCCGTGCAGACAGTTCCGTGATTTTTACGCAGCGCGAGTCCGCTGCGTAAAAGTCACGACATGTCCGTTCTTTGTGCGTATTTCGCGCATCACGCACCCATTGAAGTCAATGGGTGCGTGAAAATCACGCGCACCACACGGAAGCACTTCTGTGGGACATGCGTGATTCGCGCAACAGCAGTAAAACTATGAATGAAAACAGAAAAGCACCACGTGCTTTTCTGTTTACAAACATTCAAACGGAGTGTCATTATGATGGTGGCTCCGCGAAAAGCACGCAGCCGCGCATCATATGGTGATGACACACGGAGCTGTCAAGTGCATTTTGCGCGCGCAAAACGCCGCGGTTTTTGCACACGCTCGTGTGAATCCGGCCTTAGTCCCTGAAATCTTTTTTTTCTTTTCAATTTGGTTTTAGATATTTTCCTTTTTCCACAACAGAGGAAAAAAATAAAGCTTTCAGGGGAAAATTACAAAAAAAACACATGCTTATCCAATGGGCAACGCAGTGCCGGACAATATACATGACTTGCATAAAAAAAGGGGGGGAGTATAGAAAGCAAAAAGGGGAAAACAGGGAGGGGGAAGGAGAGGGATAATAAACAGCAATAACTGTGGCCATATCAATTATTCAACATGATCCAAATATAGGGCCATGGGTTAGTGAAAGAAATGTAAATTGCTATTCATTGAATCCCCGTTTGAAAAAGGTCTAGGAAAGGGGTGTGGGTTAGCGGAAAGGGCGTGACTTAAAATGCACTAAAATTGTCAAAATTAAGCCAACCAAGAGGTGGTATAAGGAAGAGAAAGAGTGTCTAATATGACTAGCAAGATGCACCAAATTTATCATACAACATGCACGACTGATTGATTTGGCACATTTTCTGCCTGCCTGGTCTAGTTTTAAGCTGTCTAAGTTTTAGACTGTAATAATAAATTTGCCTCACGTCAAATGTCAGGAACAGGTTAATTTCAATCCAGTCAAGTAACCATGTTAACAGATACTTAACTGTATATGCAAATTTAATACTAGAACAAACCCATGCCTCCCTTATACTTCATTTGAACCTTGAAACTTTATTGAATCAGCATTAAAGGGTGTACAATCGTTTTACGCAACTAAATATGCCTGAAAATATGCCATGCGAACATGGCCTTTAGCACAAAAACAAAAGCAAAAACTGCAATACTAAAGATGGGAAGTAATGGTGTTTATTATGCACAAAGACACATTCACACAGAATGCTCAAGGGAAAGATGAGGTTGTACACTTTCATAACTGCTGATATAAAGGCAAGCTGAGCATTGTAATAAGAGAAGTCCTACCATGGCAGAAAAATATAGAGAGCGAGTTAGAAAATATGTCCCTTTGAATGGTCACCATATCTATATTTCGCTCAAATTTTTATTGTGACTAAATAGTTACAATATTGCAACAAATTCATAGCTTCTTTACATCTATTTAGCATACAGTTTCAACCCTTCTAGCATACTTTAGAGAGACTGTCCCCTCTGAAACCCCCCTAAACGACAAAAATCCTTAAATAGCAAGATGCAGATACCAAATCTGCAACTTTTATCTTTCTACTCACTTGCATTTCCCTGCAAATGGGCCGGTCGCTGCATACTAATGCATAGATAGGGCTATTAAAGCTCGACGATATATTGGAGAGGACTACTTAAGACTCGTCATCCACATGCAGCACACGGTCCGTTTGCAAGCTTACAGCAGGGAAATGCAAAAAATTGCAGATTCTGAATCAGCATCTTTTAAGCTATTTGTGGATTACTGCAGTTAAGGGGGTTTCGGGAATGACAGATTTCGGGGAGTAACATTAGTACAGATATTCATAGCTGATGAGCTAATATTGTATATGTAAGCACATGTTTGCCTTGGATCCTAAAACAAAACATATGAGAGATAAAAGACTTAATAAAAACACAAACCGTTTATTATTTGGAACTCAAGAAGTTTTGATTGGTGGGGGTCTGAACACTGAAAGCCCCACCACTCGCAAAAACTAAGCGGAAGAAGTGCTCGTGCGAGCGCTGAGCCGCTTCATTTCTGTTCGACTTTTTCCGGAAAGCCGATGTATTGGAGTACGGGCTCATAAACTTTCTATTGAGTCCATACACCGCTAGATTAATTTCAGGAAAAAGCCAAACAAATGAAGTGGCTGAGCGCTCACACGAGCACTTTGCCGCTTCGTTTTAGTGAGTGGTGGGGGTCTCAGTGCTCGGACCCCCACCAATCAAAACTTCTGACATGTCACTATGACATGTCAGAAGTTTGGACATTTACTTACGCTTTAGTCTTAATTTTCAACTAATAATGCAATCAGGGGATTAAAGGGTATTGGAGGTTTCTCATCATGTAAAAAATTGGAGGCACTTGTAGGTGCAGGCTATGGACACTGTATTTACACATGTGCCACACGGATCCATGATAGCTCTGTGTGCATGAGGTATTAGAAAACAATCCAGTGTAAAGTCTTGTTCAGACAGTGTAGTTTTGGGGGATTACAGGATTGAATCCAATATATAAGCTTTCTAGATTTTTCCTGTTTAGGACCCAATTCTATTGTTTACTTAAAGGTGTGGTCTTATGAAGATATTCCATCCATATGCCCTAATATATTAGGTCATATGGACATCATAGAGGTGGGTCTACACCAGCTAATAGCACTGATCGATCCTTAGGGGTCTCCCAAATGTTATGCCAATGAACCTTTCAATTCAAAAAAGGCTGGTGACAGGTGCACTCAAACACAGACCTACGAGAAGGCAATTTTCCCACCTCTTTGAAGAAGCCAACAGGTGAACTGCCTGGTGACCTAACGGCGAGATCTATTTGTCTTCGCTCTGAGGTCTACTGGTAAATTGCGATCTACTATTTGCCCATCATTGCTGTACATAAATAGGTACTCTACGTCCACAGCCTGTCCATACAGTATCCTGCACGGACATATACTACGAGACAATTTTTTTTAAAAAGAAAGCAAAACACATAAAACACATATTGCACTGTGGAGATAAATAATTCTTGAAAAGTTAATTAGCAATTTTATTTTAATTTTTCGAAGCTACCTTAGTTTTCAAAGACCACCCTAAGGCACCCTAAAATCTCCCAAGATTTACGACAAACGTATGGCCCTGATCACATATATCAGGTTCATAGAATCTATGCATATATTCAATGTACTGTATATTTCGGAATACTGTAATGTCCGTTGTTTTTTTGTAATGGAGCTTATATTATCCAATAATAGCCATTACAGGATGCACTGAATATCTTATCTATTACAGGTCTGTCTCCCCTGTGTCCCTTTGAATCTTTTTCTTTTGTAGATTTTGGATATTTTGCCCAAGTTTTTGTAGCTGTCGCTGTTGTTGTTGTGACATCAGATCAGCCTGAGACTCCAGTTTGTGCTGCTGCTCCTGGTACTTCCTGCAAGCATTCTGATATGTCAGAAAAAGATTCCTGCAATGAAGAGGAAGACAACTAAGTATTGGTATGGTGCAAAGAATAGACTAGGAACTACTGATGCTAATAGCTCATTTTAACTCTGAGTTGTTATCAAAAGATCTGCCTCTCACCACCTCCTGATATTAGTTAGTGAGAAATACATGACTCACCATAGTCTGGTACACTGTCATTCCAGCATATGACCCTTTACTGCTCCATTAAAGAGGACCTGTCACCTGCCCAAAAACCTGTAGCTGACATCTCAGTTAGACTGCAGGCGCCTGCTGCTTTTTATTCTTTTCTTCAACCCCCCCCCCCCCCATTTCTGAGATATCGAGGCCCTGAGTTTTGGTTACACGCCCACTTGACAGTCAAAGGCCTTATTTTCATATCTTACACCAGAACTCAGGGCCCCGATATCTCAGAAACGGTGGGGAAGGGGGGGGGGGGGGGGGTTGAAGAAAATAATAAAAAGCGGCAGAATCTGTGAGGCATCTGCAATCTAACTGAGATGTCAGCTGCAGTTTTTTGGGCAGGTGACAGGTTCCCTCTAAAGAGTATTTATAAAATCATAAAATTACAAATGAATATAAGTGCTGAAGTTGTCCTCTTCTTTTTAGTCGTTATGCCTATCTCGGCTATTCTTCCAAGCTATGTAAACTAAAAAGGAAATGTAAGAGAGAATCGTGTGACCTACAACTGTGTTCTATGCTTCTGGCTGTGAGGAGAAACTGGTTACATTGAGTTTGATGCAAACAGCAAAAAGCCAACTACTCCACATTCCTTATACACAAAGGGAAGTCCATTTGGACATGGGGACTTACTCTTGGTCAGATATTGCTTCTTGAACTTCACTCAAGGAGATTGGAGATTCAACAACTTGGGTTCGCTCAGCTCAAAGTGTATACCACATATTTTGCTTCAATTTAGGCAATGTTATGTTCTGTTACAAAATATGGGCCTGTAGTTGGCTAGATTGATTGTCACCATCTAAGTCCTGTTTTGTAAAGGGCATACATTTCTCTGCTTTCTAATGTGGGAGATGCAGGTATTGTCTGCCCATGATAAAAAGCTATGTACACCTCTGCAACAATTTGTTTTTTTTATTATTGCTCCAAATGCACCTAAAATAAACAAGTAAGCAGCTTTGCAGATAGTTTTAATTAAATGATTCTACCATTTTTTGGCTACAGCTCCAGCGCCCCCATGGTAACAGACTACAAGCAAACCTTGTGTAGCTCGATCCTGAAAAGCATACTTCCGTTCCCCTGTCCCCTACTTCTTATAGGTTAGCAAGAAGTAGGAGACAGATGGAAGGGAGTATGACGGCAGGGTTATACTACATAGGATTTAATGTCGAACTCTACAGTTTTTTTAAACTAATGAACACATGAGAATCTATCATTATACACACAAAAAAAAAGAATGGTCTTTTTTTGTTCCCAGGCACATTAAAGATATCCATGAGAATTCTTCAATTAGATTTGCCTTTAGAAACCTTTGGTTTTATTCACACTGCTATATTACAGCGGTTTGTGAAAGCTGTGTATTTAGCAAAAAAAAAACTATCCCATCGTGGCAAAGCAGGAAAACCTTTCACCCCAAATAAACCTTTGAGACAGTTCCCATTTTTGGAACTAAAAATATGGCTCTGCTATAGAGCTCTGGAGGCAATGTCTGGTCATTCTCCCGTCGCTCCGGCGAAGGAACTGCGGGAGTAAGTGACGGCACAGCGTGATCTCGCGAGATCACGCTGTGCAGTGACTAAAGCTGGACATGAATGGAGAGAAGTGTATGATGCTGATTGGTCAGTGTTATACACTCTTCTTTACAATGCCCACTTGGTTAAATTTAAAAAAACGCCCAGTTGGGCTTTTACAAAAAAGGTACATAAATGTTAAAATGATCATAACTTTGTCACTAATATATTTTTTTATTTTTTTTAAAAGTGACACAGTAGACAACACAGCGCCTCTTAGATGAGGTAGGAGATAGGGAAGTATGAAACAGGTGACAGAGCCTCTTTAAGCTCTGTGATTCCAGAGGAGTCCTCTCCATTATATCAAAGTCTTTTAAGCTATTTAATGATTACACCGTAGTTTAGGTGGGGTTTCGGAGGTGACAGATTCTCATTAACCCCTTCCCAATATTTGATGTATCCATATGCCAAAGTCGGGTAGGGGAAGTATGGAATGGACTCACGGAACCTGATCCATACGATGCCGCTGTCGGCTGTTTGTTACAGCTGACACTTCAGAGTAACGAGCGGGATCGCTCGTTTAACTCGTTAAATGCCGTGGTCAATAGTGACCGTGGCGTTTAAATCATTAGAAAGAGGGGGGCGACCCTCTCTAACAACTGATCGCGCCCCCCGCAATGCAATCGCGGGGTGGCGATGGTTGCTATGGCTGCCTGGGGGCCTCCGGCAGGGCTTAAAAAAAGCCTGTCAGAATCACGATATACTGCAATACATTAGTATTGCAGTATATAGTGCAAGCGATCTAATGATCGCTGGTTGAAGTCCCCTAGGGGGACTAATAAAAAAAAGTAAAAATTAGTTAAATAAAGTTTTTTTATGTAAAAAAAATATTACAAGTTAAAAAAAAAATGGTTCCCATTTTCCACCTAGAGCATAGTAAAAAAACAAATAAATAAACATAATTGGTATTGCCGCATCCATAAATGTCTTAACTATAACAATATATCATTATTTAACCCGCACGGTGAACACCGTAACAAAAAATTCAATTGTAAACACCAGAATCTCTATTTTTTGGTCACCTCATCTCCCACAAAAAATGAAATAAAAAGTTATCAAAACCTTGCATGTACCCCAAAATTGTATCATTAAAAACTGCAGCTTATCCCGCAAAAAATAAGCTCTCATACCACTTAATCAACGGAAAAATAAAAAAGTCTCAGAATTTGGCGACACAAAATGCATTTTATTTTTTACACTTAGGTTTTTACTTGTAATAGTAGTAAAATATAGAAAAAAAACTATTTATATTTGGTATCGCCGTAATGGTATTTGCTGTTTTAATTGCACAGTGAATTCGGTAAAAACTAAGCGCAAATATTTTTTCCCGTTTCCCAGTACATTGTATGGCACAATAAATGGTGCGACGAAAAACTACAACTCGTCTCGCAAAAATCAAACCCTCATAGGACTATATCGACGGAAAAATAAAAAAGTTATGGCTTTTGGAAGGTAGGGAGGAAAAACGAAAATGAAAATCTGAAAAATGGCTGCGGCGGGAAGGAGTTAAAGGGGTTTTCCAGTCTTTAAAAAATGTGTGCGAATAGTTTAACTATAGTAAGATTCGCCACTATTGTACGGTCTGTGGCTGAAATGCCTCTGTAATCATGTCTCGCTTGCAGTCATATGACCATGCTCTTGGTGTTTATCTCCTGCTTGTGTGACGTTCTGCACACTGAACACGTGGTTATCTCCCCTCTCCCAATAACAGGGGTTAGCAACCTTCGGCACTGCAGCTGTTCTGAAACTACAATTCCCAGCATGCCCTAAAAGCCTTTGGCTGGAATAGTAAAGCATTTGACGGTCAGGGCATGTTGGGAGCTGTAGTTCCACAACAGATTTAGTGCCGAATGTTGCTGACCCCTTTAGTATGGCACTTCACACATCACATTTATCACTAACACCTAATTGCCAACAAGGCAAAACATAACTTTTATTGGATATAAATTAAAAACAACCACACATATTTAAAATGGCAATGCGGTCTGGTAGTACAGGTAGTGATTCCATTTCAGTTTATGAAAGTTTGTGGCAGAATCTGTGCAGTATCTCCACTGATTTCTATCTTAAAATTGCGGCAGCAGTCCGCTTATATTAGATTAACAGCAGACCATAGCCGCAATTTCAAGATAGAAATCAGTGTACCTACCGTACAGATTCTGCCACAAAAGTATATAAACTGAAACGGAATCACTATCTGTACTAACAGACTGCATTGTCATTTTAAATATGTGTGGTTGTTTATAATTTATATCCAATAAAATTTATGTTTGAGTTGCACAACTACTATCTATTAGGTTTCTGGGAAAAGGGGTTTCATTTTGGCTTGTTTGCAAATAGGTGTTAGTGATAATTTAAGCACGCCAGCTACCTGGGTCCACTATTTGCGCCTGTACATTCACACATCACATGTCTCTTATCTCCACTGCGCTTCCCCTTTCTCCCTGTCTGTGGGGGGATCGTGTTTCATATGCTGGGCAGCAGATAGTGCAGAGCCTAGCAGCAGAAATGTGTCTCAGTATTAGATAGTAATTACAGCATTACATTATGCCTTGTAATAGGGGAGGATGCAGGCAGTTGTAAATATAGACAATGGCTGTGAGAGTGGAGTGGAATCATGGGAACTGTAGTCCTTTACAAAATCCCTCCCACAGCAAGCCCTAGCAAAATGAAAACAACTGTGCTGAACACAACATAATGAAAAATAACTACTTTTGAGAGCACCATCTGGTGACCCCTGCTTTGGAGAAAACAATTGATCTCAGCCTATTCCTGGTGGAGAGAGTTTGGATCTTATGTCTAAAAAACCATTTAGCAATGCGTATCACATGTTCCCATACCCATTTCCCATTCTCTGTTTTGGGGGGTGGAACTATTTTACTTTCGGTCACAGAATAAAGGCTAAAATCAACCCTGCTAATAGACAGAAGAGGGTAGGCTGCTTTCATCCTTATACAGGCAAGAGATTTAACATGATACCAATCTCAATGCACAGACGAAACTCTATGATCATCTGTATACCTATGAGCTTTGAAGAAATCTTTGATCATCTGTGCAGACTTGGTATTCTCAGCACAGACTTTACAGGATAATTTGTCCACTTCTGAGATGAGACTTTCAATTCTTACTTTCATTTCACTGCTCCTGAAATGAAAAGACATATAGAACAGCTCTATACAAAGGAAGACATTTATTTATCCTCTCCATCCTAACCCACTGTCTCATTAATCATGTAGTAATTGTAACTACTGCAAATCCTTGAATGAAGTGCTGCATGTGTAAGTTGTAAGTAGAAATATACATTTGACAAACTTCTGACATGTCATAGTGACATGTCAGAAGTTTTGTTTTTTTGTTTGGTGGGGTCTGAGCACAGAGACCCCCACCAATCTCTAGAACGAAGCAGCTGAAGTTCTCTGTGAGTGTTCAGCTGCTTCGTTTCTGTTCGGCTTTTTCCGGAAAGCCGATGTATCAGAGTATGGGCTCATAGACTTTCTATTGAGTCCGTACACCAATACACTTATTTCCGGAAGCAGCCAAACAGACACGAAGCGGCTGAGTGCTCACACGAACGCATCAGCTGGTTTGTTTTAGCGATTGGTGGGGGTCTCCGTGCTCGGACCCCCACCAATTCAAACTTCTGACATGTCACTATGACATGTCAGAAGTTTGTCAAACGTTTAGCTACACAGGATTTGAACATTGAGTATAATCCATACTTCAGCAATATTACAATAACAGCATAAAAATAGTGTATGTACCTGTAAACTTTTCATTTTTGGTTTCAAATAGAAAATATATGCAAATTCACAATGTATAATACTTACTGTCAGAGTAATTAATCTAATAACTGTTAGATTTATATTGTATTAATATTAATAAAATGACTGCATTATATTATTTGAGATATGTATTAGATATGTTTTTAATCTTCTCTTAAATGAATATGTTGCCTATCATCTAAGATAGGGTAAAGATTACATCATCTGGCATTCCAAACTGATGAGTACCAGGATTCATATATATTAGGAAGAAAGTCATTACCTTATATGGAAGTATTTTTGGGTGTATACCTATATGTACTTGGCATAATCTGGTTAATATGTGTTAAGTGAGAGCATGAACCTATAAATAATGGCTCCGTCCACAGCCATTTTAGATTTCTGTACATCAAACCATTGTATGTGCAATCTCTCCCGATCTGTCATTTTTGTAAATATGAATGAATCCTGGACAAATTCTGTTATGGAGAAAAGGAACTCAAGAGTGATGGAGTTTATTTTCACATTACCTATATCCTATGTTCAGGGGCGTAACTAGGAAAGACTGGGCCCCATAGCAAACTTTTGACTGGGGCCCCCCTCCCCTGGGTGTCACACAACCCCCCCCTTGTAGATAGTGCCTTTTTTACAGCCCCCCCCCTGTAGATAACGCCATACAGCCCACCTGTAGATAACGCCATACAGCCCCCTCTGTAGATAGCGCCATACATCCCCCTGTAGATAACGCCATACATCCCCCTGTAGATAACGCCATACATCCCCCTGTAGATAACGCCATACAGCCCCTTCTGTAGATAGTGCCATACATCCCCCTGTAGATAACGCCATACAGCCCCCTGTAGATAACGCCATACAGCCCCCTTTGTAGATATCTACAAAGGGGGCTGTATGGCGTTATCTACAGTGGGGGCTGTATGGAGTTATCTACAGGGGGGTCTGTATGGCGTTCTCTACAGATGGGGCTGTATGGCGTTATCTACAGAGGGGCTGTATGGCGTTCTCTACAGGGGGGCTGAATGGCGTTATCTACAGAGGGGGCTGTATGGCGCTAACGCCATACAGCCCCCACTGTAGAGAACGCCATACAGCCCCCCCTGTAGAGAACGCCATACAGCCCCCCCTGTAGGGAACACCATACAGCCCCCCCTGTAGGGAACGCCATACAGCGTTCCCCCTCCCAAAAAAATGTGACCTACAGTGTGTCCTACAAAAGACATGTATCCCCTATCCACAGGATAGGGGATACATGTGTGATCGCTGGCAGCGATAGGGAGAACGGGGGACTGAAAGTCCCCTGAAGTTCTCCATGACTAACCTCTGACTTCCGGCATCTGCGCAGCTTACTAAAAATGAAAGGAGCGCTGGTCACGCATGCGCACAAGTGCGACCGGCGCTCCATTCATTTCTACGGAGCTGCTGACACAGACCCGAGGTTTGTGATGGAGAACTTCAGGGGACTTTCGGTCCCCCGTTCTCCCTATCAATGCCAGTGATCACACATGTATCCCCTATCCTGTGGATAGGGGATACATGTCTTTTGTTTAATGGCAGAGCGGGGAGATACCTCCCTGCTCTGCTGTAGTCGTGTTCAGTGGCGACGCGCTGTAGCAGCCATAGCGGCTGCTAGCGTAGCCTCCGTCCATGGTGGGGGCCCGTGCCGGCGGGCGACATGGGCCCCCTCATGCCGCAGGCCCCGTAGCAGCCGCTACAGCTGCTACGGCGGTAGTTACGCTACTGCCTATGGTTTTCTTCCTGTTGTCCCTTTTTTACTCGTATCTTCCCCACTGTTACTTGAGCGCTGCACGCTTGTTGCCAAGTGGAATCTGTATCCAGCTCTAACAGACGCTGGATACGGATTCTAGGGAAAGCAGATGTATCTTGGGAGGCGCAGAAAGAGTGTGTGATCCCGGTGCCATCTGCAGTTAGCATACAATAGCAGTTGCTGCTGGAAACAAGCTCACTTATCGCCTGATCTGCTCATTTATGTGGCCAATAAAATGGTCGCTAGTTGGCATCACAACTCCCTGTGTAAACAGGGTGATGCGCTGCCGAAAAAATGGAAATGTATGGGGACGAACAATCGTAATAATGATCGCTCATCCCCATACATGATCATTGCTCCTCGTTGACCGGCGCTCGTTTTCATGGCCCGTATCGGGCTGTAAAAGGACTTTACTCTCTCTATTTATTTTTCTTCCCCTTTTTTTGGGAGTTTGTTTGGATGAGCTGGAGGATTGGATGAGCTGCTGAGCAAGTTCACAAGCAGACGCGTCAACTAAGGGAACTGCTTTGGACATAGTTCCCTTACTTCAGTCAAAATCAGGAAGTGACCGCCCATTTGCACAGGCAGCCACGGTAGAATGAACATCTATGGCTGGAAGAGGACCATGGGGATAACTCTGGACAGGAGTAAGGTAGAAAGACAGTTAATATAATGTTTTAATTGTATTTTCAATTAGATTTTTTTTGGCGAGCCAAACTTTGCAGGTACACTTAAACTGACAACATATAACGAAATACTAAACAAAAGACTGATACAATACAGACACAAAAATGGAACAAATTGTAAACATAAAAAGATCAGCATTGTGCATTCGTATTTTCATACGAAAGTGTGAAGGAGCCCTAAGGCCTTATTTTAACAAGTGTATAATATCCGTGCTAATCCCTATTCCAGATGTAACACCCAGACTTCCTACTCCCCAACGATTCTACTGATTTGATATAGGACATAGGGATCTATAGTGAAAAACATAATATTGGCTTATACGCGCGGTATGGATATGGATACAAAATGCACTTGTGTGGAAGTGGCCTTAAAGTGTAACTAAACGTTCGACAAACTTCTGACATGTCATAGTGCATGTCAGAAGTTTGGATTGGTGGGTGTCCGAGAACTGAGACCCCACCAATCACTAAAACGAAGCAGCAGAAGTGCTCTTGTGAGCGCTCAGCAGCTTCGTGTCTGTTCGGCTTTTTCCGGAAATTAACGTAACGGAGTACGGGCTCAATAGAAAGTCTATGAGCCCGTACTCCGATTCATCGGCTTTCTGGAAACCACCAAACAGACACAAAGCGGCTGAGCGGTCACACGAGCACTTCTGCTGCTTCGTTTTAGCTATTGGTGAGGGTCTCAGTGCTCGGTCCCCCACCAATCAAAACTTCTGACGTCTCTATGACATGTCAGAAGTTTGTTGAACGTTTAGTTACACTTTAAACTGGCATAGGCAGTAGGTGTATGATGGATCAGTCGATTAATCCGATTTATTTATATGGGACTCTAAGTTATGCCAAAGTACATCATTCTTTATCAGTTCCGTCAAAATAATTTTTTTTTTATTTTTTTATCTTTTTAATAAACAGATTTTTATTGATCCAGTATACATCTAATCATTACATACAGCAATGAAACATTGCAAACAAAGCATTGGGATAAGGATCACATTTTTTACAGAAAAAAAAAAGGAAACATACAAACAAACAAACAAAACTCTAGATCCAGACATGACAAATTGACCACATATTCGACTAAGGTAATGATAAGAGTATGTCGGAGTTAGTAGAGTCAGTCCATTGATCCCATAAGGAAATACGAGCGTAGGACCCTTGAATAGAGGCTAAAGCGCTTTCCATAACACAATTATTGTTAACATATAAAATCACTTCACTCATACTAGGCACTTTTGTAGATTTCCAGTATTTTGCAATCAATTTTTTTGCAGACAGCAATACATGAAAAAGTATGTTTCTGACACCCGGAGAGAAATCCACCAATCCCACATGCAGTAGGGCTAGAGCAGGGGCGAGCTGAATGTCAACCCCTAAAAGAGATCGTAAGAAATGTTCTACTTGCTGCCAAAAGCTGGACAATACTGTACACTCCCAGAAAATATGGAGGATGGTACCCATAGAAGTGAGGCACCTCCAGCACCTATCTGATGATGTTGGATATATTCGCGACAAACGACTAGGAGTGTAATACCACCTATACATTATTTTCCTAGACGCTTCCAAATGTGTAGCGCACTTAGAGAGAGAGCAAGCTAGATTGAAAGTGGCTTCCCAATCCTGCGTACTTATAGGGATTCCCAGATATCTCTCCCAATGCCCCAGACAAGGAAATTCCTCCCGAAGCAAACCCTCACACAATACCTTATAAATTTTTGATATCCCTTTGCATGTTTTATCCAGATTAGTGAATGACAATTCAAAAGGCGTTTTAGGGGAATCAATCAGAGGAGGCAATGTACTCAACAAGTGACGTATTCTAAGGAATTTATAGAAGTCCCTACGGGGTATGTTGTACTTCAGACATATACAGTGAAGGAAATAAGTATTTGATCCCTTGCTGATTTTGTAAGTTTGCCCACTGTCAAAGACATGAACAGTCTAGAATTTTTAGGCTAGGTTAATTTTACCAGTGAGAGATAGATTATATATAAAAAAAAAAAAAAGAAAATCACATTGTCAAAATTATATATATTTATTTGCATTGTGCACAGAGAAATAAGTATTTGATCCCTTTGGCAAACAAGACTTAATACTTGGTGGCAAAACCCTTGTTGGCAAGCACAGCAGTCAGACATTTTTAGTAGTTGATGATGAGGTTTGCACACATGTTAGATGGAATTTTGGCCGACTCCTCTTTGCAGATCATCTGTAAATCATTAAGATTTCGAGGCTGTCGCTTGGCAACTCGGATCTTCAGCTCCCTCCATAATTTTTCGATGGGATTAAGGTCTGGAGACTGGCTAGGCCACTCCATGACCTTAATGTGCTTCTTTTTGAGCCACTCCTTTGTTGCCTTGGCTGTATGTTTCGGGTAATTGTCATGCTGGAAGACCCAGCCACGAGCCATTTTTAATGTCCTGGTGGAGGGAAGGAGGTTGTCACTCAGGATTTGACGGTACATGGCTCCATCCATTCTCCCATTGATGCGGTGAAGTAGTCCTGTGCCCTTAGCAGAGAAACAACCCGAAAACATAATGTTTCCACCTCCATGCTTGACAGTGGGGACGGTGTTGTTTGGGTCATAGGCAGCATTTCTCTTCCTCCAAAAACGGCGAGTTGAGTTAATGCCAAAGAGCTCAATTTTAGTCTCATCTGACCACAGCACCTTCTCCCAATCACTCTCAGAATCATCCAGATGTTCATTTGCAAACTTCAGACGGGCCTGTACATGTGCCTTCTTGAGCAGGGGGACCTTGCGGGCACTGCAGGATTTTAATCCATTACGGCGTAATGTGTTACCAATGGTTTTCTTGGTGACTGTGGTCCCAGCTGCCTTGAGATCATTAACAAGTTCCCCCCGTGTAGTTTTCGGCTGAGCTCTCACCTTCCTCAGGATCAAGGATACCCCACGAGGTGAGATTTTGCATGGACCCCAGATCAATGTCGATTGACAGTCATTTTGTATGTCTTCCATTTTCTTACTATTGCACCAACAGTTGTCTCCTTCTCACCCAGCATCTTACTTATGGTTTTGTAGCCCATTCCAGCCTTGTGCAGGTCTATGATCTTGTCCGTGACATCCTTAGAAAGCTCTTTGGTCTTGCCCATGTTGTAGAGGTTAGAGTCAGACTGATTAATTGAGTCTGTGGACAGGAGTCTTTTATACAGGTGACCATGTAAGACAGCTGTCTTTAATGCAGGCACCAAGTTGATTTGGAGCGTGTAACTGGTCTGGAGGAGGCTGAACTCTTAATGGTTGGTAGGGGATCAAATACTTATTTCTCTGTGCACAATGCAAATAAATATATATAATTTTGACAATGTGATTTTCTTTTTTTTTTTTTATATAATCTATCTCTCACTGGTAAAATTAACCTAGCCTAAAAATTCTAGACTGTTCATGACTTTGACAGTGGGCAAACTTACAAAATCAGCAAGGGATCAAATACTTATTTCCTCCTCTGTATCATTAAATGCCATTAGTTGAGTTCGCTCCATAATGTCAGAAATACACTCAATGCCGGACAACAGCCAATTTTGGATATCAATATCAGGTATCAGAAGTGGAAGCAGTCGAAAAGGAAGATCAGAGAATCTCACCGGGGTTATAGGGTGAATAACAGTAAATTTTTTCCAGACCTGGAGCCCTGCATCAATCGTTAAAAAAGAAGATTTAGATATTTTAGCACCAGTGGACAATAGCCACATGCGCGCTTCTACAGAAGATCCATCAAGTAATTCCTTTTCCATAGAAATCCAATGTTTCATAGGAACTTTAGTCTTCCACATTCTGGCTTGATCCAAAATTGCTGCATAATAATAATGAGCCAAGTTCGGGAAACCCAAACCCCCTTTAATAATTGGCTGGTATAATACCTCCGCAGCTACTCTAGGGCGGGAGTTTTTCCATATATATTTATTAATTATACCTTGGAGTCTTTCAAGATAAGATACCGATAGCAGAATAGGTAAATTTCTAAATAGATATAGTATTTTTGGGAGGATCATCATCTTAACCGCAGAGATTCTCCCTACCCATGATGCCTCATACTTCATGTACTTTGATAAGTCTGCTTCTATCGCAGATACCAATGGTATATAATTATATTTATATAAAAGAGAGGTGGGGTAGGTAAGTTGTATTCCTAAGTATGAGAAAGAGTGCTCAACCCAAACAAACGGAAATTTCTTCCGGAGAGAGTCCAAAAGAAGACGAGAAATATTCATACTCAAAACCATAGACTTGGTAACATTAAGCTTATAATACGAAACTGCACTAAAAGCCTCCAATATCTTAGTGACCTCTAATAGAGATGTCTCAGGGTCAGATATAGCAATGAGCACATCATCCGCAAATAAGCCAATTTTATGAGATATATCCCCCACCGTTATCCCACTAATAGCAACAGATGACCTAATGGAAGTAGCCAACGGCTCCATCACCAAGGTAAAGATGAGTGGAGATAAAGGACACCCTTGTAGAGTCCCATTGGTTATGTTAAAAATTTTTGATGTACATCCAGAGGTAAATACCAATGCAGAGGGAGAAGAATATAGGGCCATTATACTATGATGCGCCGTACCATGAATTCCAAATGCCTCCAGAAGTAACCGCAAATATCCCCAATGGACCCGATCGAAGGCCTTCTCCGCGTCCACGGAAAGAAGCTGAGAAGGCGTCCGATCTCGCTCCACCAGGCCCAACAAGTCCACAAAACGCCTTGTGCTATCAGATGAGAGCCTCCCCTTTACAAATCCCACCTGATCCTGATGTATCAAATCAGGCAAAATGCCGGCTAGGCGTTCCGCAATTATTTTAGCAAACAATTTTAAGTCTGTATTCAGCAATGATATAGGTCTGAAGTTACCCGGTTTGTCCGGAGTTTTCCCCAGTTTAGGTTTTTTGTTTTTTTAAAGGCTCCATATTGATCTATTTTTTATCATTGAGGTCAATGGCTAATGGATTACAAATTCAAAGAAAACTGATGGTAATATTGTTGCCAGTTTTCAAATAAGTTGCAGAGCAAAAGAAAACCTACTGCAAAATAAGTTGAGCATAAACATGGTCTAATTTTTCTTTGAACACACACTTTAAATTAAATTGTGAAATTGCTTAAAGAGACACTCCAGTGCATTTTTTTTATTGCAGCCCTGTTAAAATGTAGGGCAAGTCATCCTCTTACCAGGCACTTTATTGCCGAAATATCCCGTACGTAATTATGTCAAGTGACTGCGCTGTGACCGGCCGATTCCTACAGCATCGGCTGTGTGGACTGGCAGTCTTTTCCACTATGCATTCCAATGTGAGTCTCATAGTGAAAGAGACTTCCGGTCCACACAGCAGATACTGCTACGCTGCTTCCGTAACTGCCATTCAGTTCTATGGGTGTTATGGAAACCGCGTAGCTCAACGAGCAACACTGTTTTCTACTTAGATGGTCGGAATTTACAATTCACAGCTGGAACACAGAAAGGTAGAACATTATTTAGGGGGCCCCGTTCTATAGATAGGTGAGCGTCCCAGAGGTGAGACCCGCATCTATCTGAGGTTTATAGCATAACCTGTGGATATGCCATAAATGTCCCTTATGGGAAAACCCCTTTAAGTTGATAATTAAAAAGGAAAACCAAAGCTTTCCAGTGTTGGAGAGTGTTCGACACATCTGTAGTGCCCACATAACAATATCTACAGTGCAGCTATAATAAAATCCAGAGTGCCCACATAAATTGTTTGTGTAACACTCACTGCCACGGGCCGTCCGGATTACTCACCTCCCGACGGCCGCAGTCATGGATCTGAGAGCGCTGGCCCGCATCTCCTCTTCAGGAGACGCCAGCGCTCACTTCCGCTTCATTCCGCTGTGTCCCGCAGGGTGCGCGCGTACGCTAGTGCCCGGCCTTAAAGGGCCAGCGCGCGCACATGAAGTAATTGTGTAATTAGCCCATACTCACCCTGGGCTATAAGAAGGGCCGTGCCCCTTCCCTCATTTCCTGAGCGTTGTTGTGCTTACCCGTGTTAGTCTTTGCAAATGGTCCCTTAGTGTTTTCCAGTTCCCAGTGTTCCCGTACCTGCTACCTGTATCCCGTATCCCGTGCTACCTTGTTCCTGTGCCATAGAGAGCTTGAGTCGTGTTGTGCCATATACTACGCCTTCTGTGTTACAACACACCTGGTGTCTGCCTGCTACCAAGGTCCCATCCGAGCCTATAATCGCTACTGTCTGAATTACCACAGGTACCCTTATTCGAACTATAGACATTGACTTGGTATCCTGCTGGTCAGCTGCTATCCCGCTATGGCGGTACGGCCCAGTGGGTCCACATACCCACAGATTGTGACAGTACGCTCAGGCAATGGTCCCCGCTGGTCAATCCAAGACCATGACGACGTCACAAGCCATGCAGTAAGATATTCTAGAACTCCGGTCATGACAAGACCAACTCCTTCAGGCGGTGAAAATCATTGCACATCGGCTGGATACACAAGCTGCAGCCTTCCTGGCACCTGCTTCTGTTAGCTCTGCTGTTCCTCCTACTACAACTCCTGGCAGTGCTAACTCCCAATTTTTTCTGCCACTACCTATGATGGAGACGTGAGGACCTGCATGGGATTTCTGAACCAATGGCAGATTTACTTTCATTCTATGCAGAGGCCCTCTCTTCTGATGACGCAAAGATCACCTTTATAATCTCCCTCCTCACTGGCAAAGCCCTGGCATGGGCGAACCCCATTTGGGAACGTCAGGGACCAGAGACCCGTGAGTTACAGCGGTTCGTACAAACTTTCCATACTATATTTGAGGAACCCGGGAGAGTTTAATCGGCTGCTGCATCCCTTCTGAGCCTTCGCCAGGAGGACACCTCTGTGGGCGAGTACGCCATTCAGTTCCGCACCCTGGCTGCCGAACTAGCCTGGAACAACGAGGCCTTGGTGGCTACATTCTGGCAGGGAATGTCCCATGAAATTAAGGATGAGCTTGCTGCCCGAGATCTGCCATCTACCCTGGATGACTTCATTCTTCTGGCTGCCCGGATTGACATGAGGATCTGAGAACGGTCCCAAGAGGTTCGTCAGGAGGGAGGACTCCCTAGGCCGGCTCCTACATTTCAGCAACCCCTGCTGCCCTCATCAGCTGTTCCACCAGAGGAGTCTATGGGATTGGACCATCTCAAGTTTTCTATCCAGGAGAAACAATGCAGACGCACTTCGGGACCTAGAGCCTAGGGTTGGTTTGGGAGACAACTCTGGGTAGAGAAGGACTTTCTTCCAAATTGTCCATCCCCGTAACTATAGTGTCCGGTGAAAAGACGCACCGGGTCTCTGCCTATCTGGACTCTGGATCCGCAGCCAACTTCATTCAGAGAGACCTGGTGGATCTTCTCCAGTTGCCCACAACCCCCCTGGAGAGGCCATTGATCGTTGCCTCGGTGAATGGACTGCCTCTGCCCGACCCAATTGTAGCTGTGACCAAACCGCTGAGGCTCCAAGTGGGAGCCCTTCATTCAGAGCTAGCCTCGTTTCTTGTCCTGCCTAAGGCCTTCAACCCTGTGCTGCTGGGCCTGCCTTGGCTTCGACTAGAAGCCCCAGTTCTGGACTGGAATTCCAGAGAGGTTCACCAGTGGGGTCCCAAGTGCCTCAACCGCTGCCTGGGGCAGATCCATTCGGCCCAGTCTCCCCTGCCTCAGTCATTGGCAGGATTGCTTTCTCAATATTCAAAGTTTGCGAATGTCTTCAGGAAGAGGGAGGTGGAGACGCTGCCCCCACACCGGGCATATGACTGCCCTAATGAACTCGTTCTGGATGCGTCACTTCCCCGTGGAAGGGTATACCCTCTCTCCTTGCCAGAGACTCAGTCTATGTCTGCCTATATTAAGGAGAATTTGGAGAGGGGTTTCATATGAAAGTCCACCTCCCCGGCAGGGGCCGGGTTCTTCTTTGTCAAAAAGAAAGACGGATCTCTTCGACCTTGTATCGACTACCGGGGTCTCAACCAGATTACAATCAAAAATAGATATCAGTTGCCGCTGATTTCTGAACTGTTTGACCGCATACGAGGAGCCAAGATTTTTTCCAAGCTAGACCTGGGTGGGGCTTACAACCTAATCCGGATCCGCCGGGGTGACGAATGGAAGACGGCATTTAACACTCAAGACGGGCACTTTGAATAACTGGTGATGCCCTTCGGTCTGTGTAACTCTCCCACGCTCTTCCAAGAGTTTGTTAATGATTTCTTCCGTGACCTCCTCTATGTCTATGTTGTGGTCTATCTCGATGACATCTTAATTTTTCTCCGGACCAGACGACTCATCAGAGACATGTTCATCAAGTTTTGCTGCTATTAAGGGAGAATCGCCTGTATGCCAAGCTGGAGAAGTGCGTGTTTGAGAAAAATTCTCTACCCTTCCTGGGCTACATCATCTCGGATCAAGGTCTCAAGATGGATCCTGAGATGGTAAAGTCCATTCGAGAATGGCCATGTCCTCAAGGCTTAAGGTCCATACAGCGTTTCTTGGGATTCGCCAACTTCTACCTGCAGTTCATCCCAAACTTCTCCTCCCTGACAGCTCCAATATCTACCCTCACCAAAAAAGGCATGAATGCCAAGGTTTGGACTCCAGAGGCAGAATCTGCATTTAATAGCCTAAAGAGTGCCTTCACGTCAGCCTCAACCCTCCACCATCCTGATGTATCTCGCCAGTTTTCGTTGGAGGTGGACACCTCCTCTGTTGATGCAGGTGCACTTTTGTTCCAGAGAGGTCCCAAAGGTTAGGCAGTGGTATGTGGCTATTACTCTAAACTTTTTTCTTCTGCAGAGCGCAATTACTCGATTGGGGATCGGGAGTTACTGGCCATCAAATTGGCTCTGGAGGAGTGGAGACATCTACTAGAGGGCACAGCTCACCCCATCCTGATATTTACCGACCACAAGAACCTCACCTATCTCCAGACTGTCCAACGGCTGAACCCTCGTCAAGCCAAGTGGTCGCTGTTCTTTGCCCGGTTCCAGTTTGAGCTCCACTACCGCCCTGCCAACAAGTGTGAGGACCGATGCCTTGTCCAGGTCGTTCGAGACAGATGACACCATGGAGTCCCCACAAAATATCATTGATCCGTCCTGCATTATCTCTGTCAACCCTCTGCAAGTTAGAGACATCCCTGCAGGGAGGACATTTGTGCGCCTGACAGACAGAGGGAGAATCATTCGCTGGGGACACAGCTCCAAACTGGCAGGTCATGCGGGTGCCCGTAAAACCGAGACCTGATTGCCCATCATTTCTGGTGGCCCATGCTGCCCAAAGACATCATGGACTTTGTCTCGTCCTGCATGATGTGCGGGGCTAACAAGGTGGCTCACTCCAAGCCTGCTGGCCTGCTCCAGCCGCTGCCTGTGCCCAATGCTCCCTGGCAACATATAGCAATGGACTTTGTCATGGACCTGCCTCCCTCTGCTGGATGCAGTACGGTCTGGGTGGTGGTGGACGGATTCTCAAAAATGGCTCATTTTGTTCCGCTGACTGGCCTACCATCTGCTTCTCGACTGGCCAACCTCTTCATACAACACATATTCCGCCTGTACAGCTTACCGCTGCATATCATGTCTAATCGGGGGGTACAGTTCACCTCAAAGTTGCGGAGAGCCCTCTGTAAGCTCCTCGAAGTAAAGTTGGACTTTTCCTCAGCCTACCATCCCCAGTCCAATGGTCAAGTCGAGAGGATCAGTCAGATCATGGAGAACTACCTACGACGCTTCATCTCAAGGCAGCATGATGACTGGGTGGACTGGGTGCAGCTACTTCCTTGGGCCGAGTTGTCTTATAACAACCAAAAACAAGCGAGTCCACACAAACCACACCATTCTTCATCATTTACGGCCAACACCCACTAATCCCTCTCCCGGTGTCAGTTATGTTCCAGGTGCCCGCAGCGGACTCTGCATTCAGGGACTTCCTGCAGATCTGGCAGCAAACCCAATCCTCTATTCTGCTGGCGGTCGACCACATGAAACGAAAGGTAGACACAAGGAGAAGGGAGCTTCCCAAGTTTCTTCCAGGTACCAAGGTCTGGCTGTCCTCCAGGAATATCCGGCTGAAGGTGCCATCATACAGGTTGGCTCCCAGGTCCCTCGACCCTTCGAGATCCTACAGCAGATCAACCCTGTCTCCTACAAGCTTCGGCTGCCTCCTACCCTCAAGATCCCCAACTCCTTTCATGTCTCCCTCCTGAGGCCTGTAGTTCTGAACCGCTACACCAAGACTCCTAGTTCGGCAGTTGCCCCCAGCGGTTCAGCTAATTCATTTGAGGTCAAGGAGATCTTGGACACCAAAAAAGTGGGAGGAAGAATTTTTTATTTGGTGGATTGGAAGGGGTTTGGTCCAAAAGAGAGGTCCTGGGAGCCAGAGGAGAACCTCAATGCTCCTACCCTCGTGAAGAGGTTTCTCTCCCGCTCTAGTCCCAAGAAGAGGGGGGGTACTGTAACACCCTTGGCCACGGGCCATCGGGATTACTCTATAGATATTGACTTGGTATCCTTTTGGCCAGCTGCTATCCCACTATGGCGGTACGGCCCAGTGGGTCCACATACTCACAGATCGTGACAGTTTGCATATCTCTTCCCCTTTTGCGCTGAACTCATTATACAGGGTGGGCCATTTATATGGATACACCTAAATAAAATGGGAATGGTTGGTGATATTAACTTCCTGTTTGTGGCACATTAGTATATGGGAGGGGGGAAACTTTTCAAGCTGGGTGTTGACCATGGTGGCCATTTTGAAGTCGGCCATTTTGTATCCAACTTTAGTTTTTTCAATGGGAAGAGCGTCATGTGACACATCAAACTTATCGAGAATTTCACAAGAAAAACAATGGTGTGCTTGGTTTTAACGTTACTTTATTCTTTCATGAGTTATTTACAAGTTTCTGACCACTTATAAAATGTGTTCAAAGTGCTGCCCATTGTGTTGGATTGTCAATGCAACCCTCTTCTTCCACTCTTCACACACTGATAGCAACACTGCAGAAGAAATGCCTCCCGATCTGACCCCCTTAGACTTTTATCTTTGGGGTCATCTGAAGGCAATTGTCTATGCTGTGAAGATACAAGATGTGCAGCAACTGAAACTACGGATACTGGAAGCCTGTGCTAGCATTTCTTCTGCGGTGTTGCTATCAGTGTGTGAACAGTGGGAGAAGAGGGTTGCATTGACAATCCAACACAATGGGCAGCACTTTGAACACATTTTATAAGTGGTCAGAAACTTGTAAATAACTCATGAAAGAATAAAGTAACGTTAAAACCAAGCACACCATTGTTTTTCTTGTGAAATTCTCGATAAGTTTGATGTGTCACATGACCCTCTTCCCATTGAAAAAACTAAAGTTGGATACAAAATGGCCGACTTCAAAATGGCCGCCATGGTCAACACCCAGCTTGAAAAGTTTCCCCCCTCCCATATACTAATGTGCCATAAACAGGAAGTTAATATCACCAACCCTTCCCATTTTATTTAGGTGTATCCATATAAATGGCCCACCCTGTAGATCAGAATGGGAAGGTGGCTATATATATCAGGCTCCCCTTATTTCAGCAGTTTTCAGTACATTCAAGGAGCGACAATTATGCTTTTAAGATTAGAGTGTTCCAAAGTTTACAAACCCTTTCAAGAATGACTATATAAAAATATCCCTGTTAAAAAAGATGTTTGAAATATGCCTGGAGGACTCATGGCAAAACCCTTGCTTACTACCTTGCATAAACATGTTATTTCACCCCAGAGCTCTCAGCAGAGTAGGACTGGTAGGATATAGTGTCAAATCACCATGTAGTGCGTAATTGTAGGATTGGCTATGATCATCATGGACCTTCAATAGTAAAAAGAGCATAGGTAATGGGGATATACATAACCTGCTGGTGCTTGTAAACTGCAAAATGAATATACATATGCAAAAGGATTATAGATAACATACATACGTTTTCAAGGAATCTAGTAGTCGATGCATGGAAGGTGATGACGTGAAGTTCTTACTTTGGCCAAAACACTCTTTCTCCTGACCTGAGAATTTCTTTGTGGAATGAAAAAATAATATATATGTGAGAACCTATCACCACCCCAAAAAGTGTAAAATAGCATAGTACCTTTGTTCCGCATGATCCTCAGTTTCCATATAACTTTTTTTTTATTTTTTTATTTAACAGTGCCTCCGTTATTACGATCATTAGTTTTGGCGCACTATATGCTAATTAATCAATAAATTGACAACTGGGTGGTCATAGTTGCCCACGTCAACTGGGCGAGAACTTTGAGTACTGACACTGTCCAATGAGATAGGACAGTGTCAGAGCAGCTTCTGTTGCTAGATCCCTATGATATCTAAAAGATACCATGTGATCTTGCTGTCTTCCCTCCTCAGACAGCCAACAGGACCAGCATATAAGGGTGCCTCCCCTGCTGCTGATGCTGCATCTCTCAGGCCGGCGATGAGCTGCTGTTCCCTTATCGGCTATCTGAGGAGAGCGGACAAGCTGAGAGGCTGGAGATCAGCTGTTTAGCAGGGTAAACCCTATGCAATGAGCAGTTCCCCCTTTTTGTGTTTTTTACATTGGCACATCTTTAGTATTTTTGCAGAGTAATGCCACATAATGACCTGGGAACACCCCTAGACGATTTCTCCCCACAGACTTTGAAACACCCAAAATCAAGCAATAGCCTTTAAGCAATGAGCAATTGCCCCTTGGCAAAGAACAGTTGCGCCTTGGAGAGAAGCAATTACCCCTAGGCAATGAGCAATTGCTCCTAGACGGCAAGCAATTGCGACTTAGAGAGGAGCAATATCCCCAAAGCAACGTGTAATGACACATTCAAAAGGAGCAATAACCCCTAGGCAATGAATAATTGCACATTGGAGAGGAGCAATACCCCGTAGGAAATGAGTAATTGCCACTAGGCAAAGAACAATTTCCCCTAGTCAACAAGCAATTAAGGTGCAGTTGCTTAGGGGCAATTGCTTGTTGCCTATGGGTTATTGCTTCTCTTCAAGGTCCAACTGCTCGTTGCCTAGTGGCAATTGCTCTATGCCTATGGGCAATTGCTTCTCTCTAAGGTGCAATTGCTCATTGCCTAGTTGCAATCGCTCATTGTCTAAGGGCTATAGCTTGTTGCCTTGGGTCAATTGCTCTTCTCCAAGGTTCAATTGCTTGTTGCCTAGTGGAAATTGATTTTTGCCTAGGGTCAACTGCTCTTCTGCAAGGTGCAATTGCTAATTTTCCCTTACGGGCTGTTGCTTTTTGCCTAGGGGCAACTGCTCGTTGACTATGACCGCCCAATTGTGAATTTATTTATTAATTAGCATATGGCTCAGCCTATTTACATATAAGTCGAAAAACTAATGGTAGAAATATCATGGAAATAGGGGCACTTTTGAAAAAAATTTATATGGAAACAGAGATGCATGAGGAATAAAAGGTACTTGTAACGTCTTGTGGCCAACCGTCAGGACTAGGCTACACCTATAGCAATCCCCTTACCAAGGGACTAACAGTGTCACTCCATACTCAATTATCCCCAGTACTTACAGTAGGGATTGATAAAGCAAAGGTAAATATAGAGCACGTAACACAATACTATCAGCGAACAGGAATACAAGATACAAAAACTCACTGGATGAAGACAGTAATGGAAACAACATGATGTCAGACAGACGATGGTAACTCTAGCTCACAATATATCTATCCATGGATCTATTCCTAATCAAGTACCCTAACACCAGACATCACAAACTCTCACTGTTCCAAAAATTGTCCCTAATGGAGTCCTTAATCTGAAAACGCTGTCCCTAAAACAAAACGAGGAAAATAATAGGAACCAAAGACAGGGAAAACCAAACAGATCCAAAACCCAGTGGAAACAATGCAAGCAGAACAGAGAACAATTGAGACCAGATAAAACCGAACAACTAAACATGACCAAACACTGAAGCAAACAAGGACTGAGGAAATACAAGAAAGAGCTGAATAAACCCACGACTAGGCTGGTAACACGTGACCTTGCAAAGAGAAACACAAGCAAATATGCACAGCATACGCTATTATTGACACGCTAATGTTGAGGCCAGGTATTCTTAAGGAGAGGCAGACTAATCAGGTCACTCTTTCCATCCGAGCCTTAGCGACTCACATCAGTGTGGTCATCTAACCTGCATTGATAAATCAGATGTGCAGTGGTTGCCTTAGCAACCCCCCCCCCCCCCCAGCTGTTGATTAATAGCTTGGAGATGACAAGCATGCAAGAACAGACCTGGTTGCTTGTAACAGTACTATGCTATATTAGGGCAAGGTCCCGCAACGCAGCTTTAATGCGGCCACGATGCAGCCAAATACTATGTCGGCATGCTGGTCGGCCCAGTTGTCAAATTGCTTGTTAATGGTTGTTGCGGGTAAAAATGCTAGTTACCTGCAAAATCATCCGGCCATTAATACATTGTGCCTTATGGCCACACAATTTTACAGGTAACCAGCAGTTTTATCCGCAACACCGCAAGGCCAGTAACAAGCAATTTGACAACCTTGCTGAATGACATGGGGGCGCAGTTTTTGGTCACGGGCGCATCAATGCCACCTCGTGGGGTCTTATCCTTATACTTTTTGAGGTGGTGACAGGTCCTCTTTAAATATTGGTTGGAAAAATAACAGAGAGAAATAAACAGTTAAAAATAAATCTTAACATGGTCTAATCAAACATAATACAACACAGCCTGGTATGAATTAAAGCAAAGATAAAGTTGTGACAAATGTACTGGACAAAAAACTGCATTGGGGAGATTTGCTTAGACTGGCGTTTCATATGTCAGTCGAAAAGCAAAAGAGGTTTCAGTAAGTTGTGCCTAATTTATTAAGAGGTGCACAAGCTGGCATAAATTATACTAAATTTGTCGGGTCACGGTAGTAAAGTGCCGCGAGTGGTGCAAATGCCACATTTGTTTCTACAAAATGTATCCAATTCTGACATAATCAGATGTGTCAAATTGGTAAGGGGGGATTAATTTGTCTTTATAATGGTGGGGACACAGTCCTGGTTATCACTGTGGTAGTGACTTTGCATTAAAAATCAATGTGACTTATGAAACCTCTGTGTGAAAACGAGGACTGGAACCCCATCATTCTCGAGATGGGGAACATTCTCAGCTGCGGAAACCCAACTAATTTGATTGACATATCACAAGTTAAATTTTACAAAAATCTTTAAAAAATAAATAAACATATGCCCACTGTGCATTACCTGTTTGTCCATCTTAATATTTCCAGATCTTTCTTTTGTCCATTCATTCTGTTCGATTTGCAGGTGGTCTCGGATAAGAATATAAGCTTTCTCTTGCTCATGCCGAGTTAAACATTGTAACTCCATAGCCTGTTTCTCTGTCTGAAGTAGTTGCAGACTGGCTTTCAGTTCAGACAACTTTTTCTGAAGGAGAAAAACAGAAGTAAAGTTTCTGCCCAAGTGATGGGAGCCCTTCGGCGCTCCTTAGCTTGGCCAATACCTGGAAGCCAGGTCTAATTTCTCAAAACTGTCTAACAGAAAAACTAGCCTTGTTGCCTATAGCAACCAATTAGAGCTTAACGTCCATTTCTTTAACTGCTCTGGAGAAATTAAATCTGCAGTGTGATTGAATTTTCTGGCTGTATTATTAAATCTACATATTAATGTGTGAATACCCAGGTACAAGTGTACCACAAATGCTATCCACAATGGCAGCGTTGCCGTGTATCTTCATACCCAGCAACCAGTTATCAATCACTGCAGAGAAGGGTAGGGAGGTGCTCCCCTCATGAATACAACGGACTCATAACTAAGATGTATTCTTTGATAGCTCCTATTAGCCAAACACCACAATATTTATTGTGTGTGCCATTTAGGCTAATAGGAGAGCTAACCCTAATGTCATCATTAATTTGAAAAAAAAAACAAACTACATACTAACTACATATTAACACTTCAATTTTTGAAAGAATTCTTACTTTGCAGCATTTTTCCACAACTGCCTAAAACTTTTGTACAGCACTGTATATATACACACTGACATCATACTTATGTTAGCAATAACATACATACAAGGTGCTGTATACAATTACTGTCCAAAGCCTTGCAAGATTACTTGTAATTTCCTCAGCAGCAGCACCTGGAGACTTTACCTTATCTACTCTCCCTGCTTTCTAGGCCTAATGCAGATGGAAACAGCTGAAATTGAGAATAGATCTCTCAGTATTAACAGTCAGGGCCGCCATCAGGGGGGTATTAGGGGTAGTGGTGTGAGGGGCCCGGCCAAACCTAATTGAAAGGGGGGCCCGGCCACTGCTGCGACTTGTCTTTGGTAGAAAAAAACCAAATGAATTTTTTTCACCAAATGAATGTCGTGAGCTGCGGGCCCCCCCTCTCATGGGGGCCGTCAAACACCGCCGACCGATGACTCGCACCCGCAAACTCGCGACCGTCCGAGCACACACCCGGCAAAAGCGCGCAACCGCGACAGCACGGGCGCTCGCAGAAGCAACAGCACGCACGCTCGCAGCCTCGACAGCACGCGCGCACCCGCGATCGGCCGCGCGCGCACCCGCGAACGCAGCGCGCGCGCACCCGCGAACGAAGCGCGCGCACCCGCGGACACACATGGACCCAACTTACCTGGAGCCTGGCTGGAGGTGAAGGACTGGACGTCTGGACCGAAGACCTCGCCTGGAAGACCTCGCCTGAAGGACCTCGCCTGAAGAGGACTGGAGTGGGAGCAGCAGCTCTTCTGACACGGTGAGTAAAGTGTGTCAAAGTGCTGTTTATGTATGGCCCTGTTCACACAAAGTATTTTGCAGGCAGAAAAAAAATCTGCCTCAAAATTCCTTAAAGAATTTTGAGGCAGATTTTGACCTGCCCACACTATCTTGCCGCGTTTTTTTGCTGCGTTTTTTGCCTGCGGCGATTGAGGACAGCAGGCAAAAAACACCGCGAAAAATGCATTTTCTGCCTCCCATTGATTTCGATGGGAGGTCAGAGGCGGAACCGCGGCAAGAAAGGACGTGCTGCTTTTTCTTTTTTCCGCGACTGGCTCCCATTGATTTCAGATTAAATCAATGGGAGGCGGTTTTGGAAGTTTTTTGGTGCTGATTCTGACGCAGTGTCCGAGTCAATATCAAGGGCCAAAAACTCTGTGAACTGGGCCTTATTGTTAGGGCTTATTCAGACGAACGTGTAATACATCCGTGCAACGTGCGTGATTTTCACGCGCCTCGCACGGACCTATGTTACTCTATGGGGCCGTGCAGACTGTAAGTGATTTTCACGCGCCTCGCACGGACCTATGTTACTCTATGGGGCCGTGCAGACTGTCAGTGATTTTCACGTAGCGTGTGTCCGCTGCGTAAAACTCACGACATGTCCTATATTTGTGCATTGTTCGCGCATCACGCACCCATTGAAGTCAATGGGTGCGTGAAAATCACGCCCAGCACTTCCGCAGCAGTATAAACTATGAATGAAAACAGAAAAGCACCACGTGCTACAAACATACAAACAGAGTGTCATAATGATGGCGGCTGCGCGAAAATCACGCAGCCGCGCATCATACGCTGCTGACACACGGAGCTGTTATGGACCTTTTGCATGCGCAAAATGCCACGTTTTTTGCGCGCGCAAAAAGCACACGCTTGTGTGAATCCGGCCTTAGGGTAGGAACACACTCGGCATGAACACTGCAGATTTTATGCAACACATTTTATCGTGGAAAATCCGCAGCGTATTACAGACGCAGCAGAGTGGATGAGATATGAACAAATCTCATTCACACGCTGCAAAAAAAAATGGACCTGCAGTGTGGCTTTTGGCTTTTTAAGCAGCAGCGTGTCAATGTATCCTGTGGAATCGCTGCTCCTCTGTTGCGGAAATGCTGCGGTTCTGCCGCAAAAATCACACATGAGAAAAAAAAAGAAGGTACTTTTTTAAATTGATAAAGTTTAGACTTACCCCGGCCGTAGTCCTGGTGACGCGATCCTCTATTCTTAGCGCAGCCCCGCCTCCTGTCATGACGTTTCATCCCATGTGACTGCTGCAGCGGTCACATGGTCTACAGCGTCATCCCAGGAGGCGGGGCTACGTTCAGAAGAGAGAGTCACCTAAACCACGGCCGGGGCAAGTCTAAACTTTTTTTTCCCTGCAGGATTCCCGCAGCGGACACGCCTCACGAAACCTGCGCCACTATTTGGTGCGGTTTTGCTGGCAGAATTCCCTGCGGCTACCGGGGCGGATAAGCTGTGTAGTTTTACTCAGCATATCCGCCTAGTGTGTCCCTTATGATGTCGCTCCTGGAGCTGCTGCCGGTCTTTAAATAGGCAGTTGGTCCAGTAGAATTTGGAATTATTTTTTTTTGTGAACCAGCTTAAAAAAATACAAAACTTTTGTGTTAGGGCCTGTTCACATCACCGTTCGCTTCCATTCCGGGGTTCCGTCTGAGGTTTCCGTCGGGTGAACCCCGCAACGGAAAGTGACAGCACAGCTTCCGTTTCAGTCACCATTGATCTCAATGGTGACGGAAACATCGCTAATGGTTTCCGTTCGTCACCATTCTGGCTGGTTTTCGGACGGAATCAATAGCGTAGTCGACTGCGCTAATGGTGACGGAAACGGAAGCTGTGCTGTCACTTTCACTTTCCGTTGCGGGGTTCACCCGACGGAAACCTCAGACGGAACCCCGGAACGGAAGCGAACGGTGATGTGAATAGGCCCGAACACAAAAGTTTTGTATTTTTTTAAGCTGGTTCACAAAAAAAAATAATTCCAAATTCTACTGGACCAACTGCCTATTTAGAGACCGGCAGCAGCTCCAGGAGCAAAAACATAAGGAACACACTAGGCGGATATGCTGAGTAAAACTCCACAGCTTATCGGGCCCGGTAGCCGCAGGGAATTCTGCCAGCAAAACCGCACCAAATAGTGGCAAAGGTTTCGGGAGGCGTGTCCGCTGCGGGAATCCTGCAGGGAAAAAAAAGTTTAGACTTGCCCCGGCCGTAGTCCTGGCGACGCATCTCTCTCTTCTGAACGTAGCCCCGCCTCCTGGGATGACGCTGTAGACCATGTGACCGCTGCAGCGGTCACATGGGATGAAACGTCATGACAGGAGGCCGAGCTGCACTAAGAATAGAGGATCGCGTCACCAGGACTACGGCCGGGGTAAGTCTAAACTTTTTTATAAATTTAAAAAAGTGCCTTTTTATTTTTTCTCATTTGTGATTTTTGCGGCAGAACCGCAGCATTTCCGCAACAGAGGAGCAGCGATTCCACAGGATACATTGACACGCTGCGGCTTAAAAAGCCAAAAGCCACACGGCAGGTCCATTTTTTTTGCAGCGTGTGGATGAGATTTGTTCTAATCTCATCCACTCTGCTGCGACTGTAGTACGCTGCGGATTATCCACAATAAAATGTGTTGCATAAAATCCGCAGCGTTCATGCCTAGTGTGTTCCTACCCTGAGGCCGGATTTACACAAGCGTGTGCTATTTGCGCGCGCAAAAACGTGGCGTTTTGCGCATGCAAAAGGTCCATAACCGCTCCGTGTGTCAGCAGCATATGATGCGTGGCTGCGTGATTTTCGTGCAGCTGCCATCATTATGACACTGTTTGTATGTTTGTAGCACGTGGTGCTTTTCTGTTTTCATTCATAGTTTATACTGCTGCGGAAGTGCTGGGCGTGATTTTCACGCACCCATTGACTTCAATGGGTGAGTGATGCTCGAACAATGCACAAATATAGGACATGTCGTGAGTTTTACGCAGCGGACACACGGACACACGCTGCGTGAAAATCACTGACAGTCTGAACGGCCCCATAGAGTAACATAGGTCCGTGGGAGGCGCGTGAAAATCACGCGCGTTGCACGGATGTATTACACGTTCATCTGAATAAGCCCTAACAATAAGGCCCAGTTCACAGAGTTTTTGGCCCTTGATATTGACTCGGACACTGCGTCAGAATCAGCACCAAACAACTTCCAAAACCGCCTCCCATTGATTTAATCTTAAATCAATGGGAGCCAGTCGCGGAAAAAAGAAAAAGCAGCACGTCCTTTCTTGCCGCGGTTCTGCCTCTGACCTCCAATCGAAATCAATGGGAGGCAGAAAATGCATTTTTCCCTGCGTTTTTTGTCTGCTGTCCTCAATCGCCGTGGGCAAGAAACGCGGCAAGATAGTGTGGGCAGGTCAAAATCTGCCTCAAAATTCGGTGCGCGGTTCCAGGCGGTCGCGGGTGCGCATGCGCGGGAGTTTGCGGGTGCACGCGATCGGTCGCACGAGCGGCGGTCTTTGACGGCCCCCATGACGACCCCCATGCTACCCAGGGCCGCCATCAGGGGGGGTATTAGGGGTACTGATGTGAGAGGCCCGGCCAAACCTAATTGAAAGGTGGGCCCGCAGCTCACGACATTCTTTTGGTGAAAAAAATGGGCCCCATTGCAGGGGCTTGTTTTTTTTCTACCAAAGGCAAGTCGCGGCAGTTTGCCGGGCCCCCCTTTCAATTAGGTTTGGCCGGGCCTCTCACATCAGTACCCCTAATACCCCCCCTGATGGCGGCCCTGGGTACCATGATATAGTTCTGGACGGAGTACCGTTAACAGGCGGTGCCACGGTAGGGGGGCCCAGAAAATTTAGCTGTAGGGGGCCCTGAAATTCCTGATGGCGGCCCTGTTAACAGTATTATGTACAGAGTGCGTGCACGGGGCAGGCATAGCAGAAAGTCTGCGAGGTGAAGCATCAGTCAATAGCTGCAGAGCACTGAGTGATGTCAAAGAGGGAGGTGTAGTTTTAGCAACTTTTGCTGTACAGCTCAGCATGCAGCAGTAATTGTTACTGACTGTGGCGTTAAGGACTTACAATGTACAAAGTGTAAATTACCCTAGTAGGTGCATTTTGCTTATGAAAATTTGCCCTGAGTTTCACTGTGAATACATGTACAATTTTGTGGCAGAAAATATAGGTGTATTGGTACTCCAGCCATGTGGTGCAATAAGGAGGCAGAGAAAGGAGTCTAGCTAGTTGTGTCAAATTTATCATGCCATGGGCACCATTTCGATAAATTTGGAACAATATTTGCAATTTTCACCAACATGTAAATGCATGAATCATATGAAAAAATTTAGGAATTTCCTCCACTGAGGACTTATTGGCCTCACCTTAGTATACATCAGATCCTGCATGATCTGGGCTCGAGCAGGTTTCTCCAGGAGACAAGGTGACGTTTCTGTGGAGCCTTTGATGGCATCATCCACTTTAGCTTTGATAATTTCAGCACACTGTGTTACTTCCTTTGCATGAGAAGTACCAGTGATGAAGTGGTCTGACATTGTAATGGAAGATAGATCCCACTTTAGAGACTGAATGTAATCTTTTAGCATCTGCTCTTCTTCTTCGCTCAGCCAGGGGGCATAGGTGCTGTAAAAAAAAAATCATACATTATGCCTGTCTCTTAAACTTAAGTTAAGATATGCAACATTATATAGCAGCAGTATCTGTATTATGTCTGTTGTCCATTAGTTAAATGTTAAAGCTAACTATAAATGTAAAGACTTTCCTGTCAATCTTTTACCAAAAAAGGATTGTCCAAAGCTGACAACCTCTTAGCATAGTAGGGCTATTGATACATTTTTGATCTTACCTGTATATAGTTTGCCCAGCCATTTTTTTTGTTTCTGAATCGGAAATCTTCCCCACTCTCAGAAATATCTTTTTCACCTCCATCAGGAATAGCTTGGTTTTTATCTCCAATTCTTTTGGCAGCAGTCTCCAACCTTTTGCAAGATACATAACTATATGTATATATATTTATGTATATAATACAATATTATACAGGAAACAACACTTTAAAATGTATGTAATGTATAAAGAGCTAAAGAGACTTGGCGCATGACTTGGTGAATGAAATAAAGTACATGCAGGATGGATATTGCAAGTCTAGGCACTTGACGGCTGGATTGACAGCAATGCAATCAAGGCTGGTAACAAAACCATTAGCTGCTTGAGACCATTATTTGCTACATTACACCATTTATAAGGCTAAAAACACAACGTGTGGACAGACATATGCAACCGTATCCCTATATGGCTGGGTACACACGACCTATTTTCAGACGTAAACGAGGCGAATTATGCCTCGTTTTACGTCTGAAAATATGGTTACAATACGTTGGCAAACATCTGCCAATTCATTTGAATGGGTTTGCCGACGTACAGTGCCGACGACCTGTCATTTACGCGTCGTCGTTTGACAGCTGTCAAACGACGACGCGTAAAATGACTGCCTCAGCAAAGAAGTGCAGGACACTTCTTTGCAACGTATATTGAGCAGTTCTTCATTGAAGTCAATGAAGAGCAGCTCAAGATTAACGAGCGTCAAAGACGCCTCGCATAATGCGAGGAGGAGCTTTTACGTCTGAAACGACGCAGCTGTTTTCTTCTGAAAACAGTCTGTCTTTTCAGACGTAAAAGCCACTTCTCGTGTGCACATACCCTTAAGCTGCATATGTCTGTCACTGACTGCCATTAAAAACAGATACTGCGCAGTATACTTTTTGTAGTCAACTTCAATATAGTTGGGTGCAGGATCCCGATGTATCATGACCAAACATATATCAAAAGGAAACCCTTTTGGCATACATTTGAAAATTAAAGTCTATAGGCACATTGGAGTGTTAAGAAGACTTTTCCGGTGTTTACACTAAGGGTATGTGCACACGATGAGAGGCTTTTACGTCTGAAAAGACAGACTGTTTTCAGGAGAAAACAGCTGCCTCGTTTCAGCCGTAAAAGCTCCTCCTCGTATTATGAGAGAGGCGTCTGTGACGCTCGTAAATTTTGAGCTGCTCTTCATTGAGTTCAATGAAGAACGGCTCAAATTACATTGCAAAGAAGTGCCCTGCACTTCTTTGCCAAGGCAGTCAATTTACGCGTCGTCGTTTGACAGCTGTAAATTACAGGTCGTCAGCACAGTACGTCGGCAAACCCATTCAAATGAATGGGCAGATGTTTGCCGACGTATTGTAGCCCTATTTTCAGGCGTAAATCGAGGCATAATACGCCTCGTTTACGCCTGAAAATAGGTCGTGTGAACCCAGCCTAACAGTGTTACACAACATACTGATTTTGTTTTTTTAGAACACATCACTGGTTGAAATTGTCAACACAGTTGAATTTAATATCTTCTAATCAGGATAGAACGGATTCAGTTCAAAAATCATTACGAAGTAGTACCTGAGTTCAAGAGGTCCCCTGATGATACCTGACCAAGCATGATTTCCTGCTTTGCTTCTGCAAGAGCTAGCAACACACTGTACGTCTTCAGACATCTCTCACTATGAAATGACAGAGAGCAGGAATTGCTGCTTATTGTCACAGTCAAATCATTTGGATCATTTGAAATCACAATAAATAAATAGGCCTTTAAGAGCATCTGTCACTGTTGAGCTATAGCAAATATTCTGTTACAACAGATACAACAGCATAGGACGCAGATACAATGAATATTGAATATTATGGCAGAGCAGGAAACTATCCACTCCCTGCTCTGCCATGCACTCCACCAGGCACGAAATCCCCGGCTAGATAGTTGCCGATGCTAGAGGTAGCGACAGTGAGGTAAGGGGCTCCTCCTAGACCGGAATCCCCTGTAGATCGTGCCACACACGACCCCCTGTACAAAGTGCCACACATCCCCCTGTACGAAGTGCCACCCCTCCCCTGTAGATGGCACCCCACACAGCCCCTTGTAGATAGCGCCCCCACAGCCCCCTGTAGAAAGTACCGCACATACCTCTGTAGAAAGTGGAACCCCCTGTATATAGCGCCCCAAACAGCCCCCTGTAGATAGTGCCACCCCCTGTAGATAACCCCACACACACCCCACCCTGTCGACAGCGCTGCATTCCCCCTCCCTGTAGATAGGAGGAGGAGCCCCTGACGTCAATGTCCATATATGCAGGTGATGTCAGAGGCTCCTCCTGGACCGGAATCCCTGGCTAGAGCGTGGCTGACGCTCTGGCTGGGGATTCCGCTCCTAGAGGTAGCCACTGACATCACTGTTCATGTATGAACAGTGATGTCAGGGGCTCCTCCAGGAGGGGAATATCCGGTCAGACCGTCGACAACACTCTGGCTGGGGATTCCCCTTCTAGTGGGAGCCCCAAGGGAGCTGTTTATAGGGGGGGTGGCACTATCTATAGTGCTGTGTCTGTGGCACTATAGGGGGGCACTATATATAGGGGTATGTGGTGGCACTATTTACAATAGGGTGTGTTTGGCACTATCTACAAGGAAATGTTTGTGACACTATCTACAAGAGTGTGTTTGTGTGGCACTATCTACAAGGGGGTGTGTGGCAATAGCTACAAGGGGGTGTGTGTGGCACTATCTACAGAGGGCACCGTGGCATTTTCTACAGAGGGCACTGGTATTATGTACAGAGGGTACTGTGGCATTATCTACAGAGGGCACTGTGGCACCATCTACAGATGACACTGTGGCATTATCTACAGAGGGCACTGTGGCATTATCAGTGGGGGGTGCCACTATCTACAGAGGGCACTGTGGCATTATCTAGGGGGGGGGGTCTGGCACTATCTACAAAGGGCACTGGCATTATGTACAGAGGGTACTGTGGCATTATCTACAGAGGGCACTGTGGCACCATCTACAGAGGACACTGTGGCATTATCTACAGAGGGCACTGTGGCATTATCAGTGGGGGGGTGCCACTATCTACAGAGGGCCCTGTGGTATTATCTACAGAGGGCACTGTGGCACTTTCTACAGGGGGTTGTGGCACTATCTACAGGGGGCTCTGTAGCTCCATATACAGGGGGTGGCTCTATCTACAGGGGGGTGTGGCACTATATACAGGGGGGTGTAGCACTATCTACAGAAGGCACTGTGGCACTATCTACAAGGGGCACTGAGTGTGGCACTATCTACCCTGGTTTTTATGCTACCAGTAGTGGTCCACACATATCACCTAGCCCTAGTGATGAAGTGAGACATTCCCTGCCTGTAAACAATCAGATGACCACAGCGATACCGGCCACCATAATAGTGGTCAGCCAAAACTAGTGCAGAAATTTTTGTTCGTTTATTTGTATGCAGAAATTCTGGGAAGAAAGCCAGCCCCTCCCATCAGATAAGCCACACCCCCATAAGACACATCCATCAAAGAAGCCACACCCTAAGTGTCCCTGGAAAAAAAATCTAATGTTGCCAACTTTGCAACAGTTAAATGACATATACTCCTTTTTAGTGTCCTGTTGTACTGTTATTTTCAGGGCATTTTCTATGGACACCTTTGACATGGAAATTTTTTTTAAATTTATGTTAGTGGTTACCTGGAGTTAAAAAAAAGTTGCAATGGAGGCTGCACTTACCATTGCTACATTCATTTTCATAACCCTGATATTGTAAGGTGTGGAGCAGCCCACCCCCCAGAGATATTGTGCTGTTTATTTGAATAATCAAAGTTGGTATATGTTTTGCCTGTGGAATAGTACTGTGGATACAGTATGTAATATATGTTTCTGCGGTATATGCATTTACCTTTAAATACTTTATTTGGTGTAATGTACCTTTGTTCTGCAGGCAGCAACGGTGGTTCACTGACTTTAAGGCGGCACCCAGAGAAACGGCCCAGACACCATTTTCTTATAGCATGTTCATAACAATGGTGAGGACGCATAGAGCGTGGAAACGTTTCATCACACACGCTGGGAGCAGCGTTTAGAAACTATTTCCGCCTAATGGGGTGCAGTATGCTTGGGCTACAACCCTTAGAAGCAGCAGGAGTGCTGTTGGTGCCGGAACATGTACGACCTAGTCCAGAGAGGGTCTAAGGATTTAGCGGATGGAGTCGCCATAAGTACAGGACTCTGCCCACAAGTGATTACTGTAAACAGACAAGGTTGCATACCATTGATGGAAGTTTCCAGGGGCCTTCCTGTTAGCAGAGATAAAAGAAGGTGTGTTAAGTTCCCTGGGGCCTTCCCGTGTGTGATAAATGCTTAGAGGGCCAAAGTTCAGGGTACGTACCCCTGCATCTGGGAGTAGCCCAAGCTCTGTCCTCCCAATAACAGTGAGTGCCAGTGCCATCACCATTGCCAGCCAGTACCAGAGATTTGCAGCCTTTTCGCCTGTTGTATTTTGCTGAAACGTTAAAGGGGTATTTCCATTTTGGCAATTACATCCTAAATTGTCCCTGATGCAAAATTCGGAATATATGAAAATACCTTCCTTTTTTTTTTCTGCAGCATTTTTCTTATATTCTTCCTAGCTCTTTTCTGTTGTTTATGTCCGGTTTCTATTGGATACGACCACCGCTGCGGTCCTGCAGTGTTGGCCGAGCTTGCGCAGTGGCATATCTGCATATTTCTATTAAGCAGGCTGTGTTCTCAAGAGTGTGCATTGTTTGTTCATGCACATTAGCTCCGGGCATGGTCACCATTCTACTATTGAGTTGCAGTCAGCACTGGGGTCTCCTCTCTTACTTCCAGTACTGAGCTGCCTGACAATGGAAGACATTTGCTTCTCCTCCTCCTGTCTGTAAGGTACAACAGCAGCTAACCATCGCTGATACCTCCGCTGCTGACAGGGGCAGAAACAAGTGCCCTGCTTATAAAGTCCTGCTTGTGGGCTGCAGCACTACCATGCCACCTTGTCAGCATGCTGACCCGTCTGCCTCTGGGGTAGTGTGACACTGGAACACTGAGGCATTAATTAGCGGTGAGATTCATCATGGTTGCCTCTCATGGACACCTATAGACAGCGCTGCTGCATGCACCCAGGGACACAGAGTCACCTAGTCATTGTTGGCTCCCATCCTCTGTAAGGCCCTGTTCACACAGAGTTTTTTTGCAGGCAGAAAATTCTGCCTGGAAAAATCAGCTGTTTTTTTAAAGTGGTTTTGCACCACAGTCGTTTTTTGACGCATAGTCCCACCCACAAAACAGGCGCAGCAGGGGAACAAAGAGCAGAGCGGCATAGGAAAAAATACTGAAGTTGGGAATAACCCTTTAAGAGACTGTGCCTCTTAATTGGAAAGGTGTTTGCACACTTGTGGCCGTTGCGTCAAAGTTTCTGCCTAGTAGAGAGCCAGTTGTGTTTCTTTCAACCTGTTTTCTTATTATAATTTCTACTACTAAAACCTGAAAAGCCATGCGCTTGTTGTAATATCCGTGGCTGCGAGCCGTCAGCTCCAATCCCCCCTTTGACAGCTGCAGCCACGAGTCGGCAAGTGCTGGCCCCAGCCTCCCCCTCAGGAGACGCCTGCACTCGCTTCTACTCACCTCAGCAGGATCCTGTAGGGTGCGCACCGAACCTTTGATGAACTTTGAACCCGTGAGTACCCTGGACTATAAGAGGGGTCCAGCCCCCTGCTTCTATGCCTGACCGTTGTTGATGTTTCCTAAGTTTGTCTATGTGATGGCCTCCGGGATGATTGCTCGTCATTTCTGGTGGCCCACGCTGCCCAAGGACATTATGGACTTTGTTTCTTCCTGTTCTGTATGTGCAGCCAACAAGGCCGCTCACTCCAGACCTGCTAATCTGCTTCAGCCATTGCCTGTGCCCAATGCTCCCTGGCAGCATATAGCTATGGACTTTATTACGGATCTGCCTCTCTCTGCCGGATGCAGTACTGTTTGGGTGGTGGTGGATCGATTTTCGAAGATGGCCCACTTCGTTCCTCTGACCGGTCTTCCTTCTGCTCCTCAGCTGGTCAAGCTGTTCATACAACACATCTTCCGCCTGCACGGCTTGCTGCAGCATATTGTGTCCGAACGAGGGGTTCAGTTTACCTCGAAGTTCTGGAGAGTCGGTGTGAAGTTGGACTTTTCCTCAGCCTACCATCCTCAGTCCAATGGTCAGGTCGAGAGGGTCAATCAGATCTTGGAGAACTACCTACGCCACTTCATCTCCAAGCAGCATGATGACTGGGTGCAGTTGCTCCCATGGGCTGAATTTTCCTACAATAATCACACCAGCGAGTCCACAAGGAATTCACCGTTCTTCATGGTCTACGGCCAGCACCCACAAATTCCTCTCCCGGTGCCCGATACTTCCGAGGTATCAGCGGCTGACTCCGCTTTTAGAGACTTCCTGCAGATCTGGCAGCAGACGCGATCCTCCATCCTAATGGCAGTGGACCGCATGAAATGGAAGGCTGACACAAGGAGAAGAGTACCCCCTCAGTTTCTTCCAGGCACGAGCGTCTGGCTGTCTTCCAGGAATATTCAACTAAGGGTGCCGTCATGCAAATTTTCTCCCAGGTTCCTCAGACCCTTCGAGATCCTACAGCAGATCAACCCTGTTGCCTATAAGCTTCGGCTGCCTCCTACCCTCAAGATCCCCAACTCCTTCCACATCTCTCTCTTGAAACCGATGGCTCTGAACCGCTATACCAAAACGCCTAGACCTGTGGTTGCCTCCAGTGGCCCTTCAGACACCTTTGTGGTTAAGGAGATCTTTGACACCAAAAAAGTGAGAGGAAAGACTTTTTATTTGGTGGATTGGAGGGGTTTGGTCCTGAAGAGAGGTCTTTTGAGCCAGAGGAGAACCTCAATGCTCCTACTCTCCTGAAGAAGATTCTCTCTCGCTCTGGCCCCAAGAGGAGGGAGCGTAAGAGGGGGGGATACTGTAATGTCCGCAGCCTTCAGCTCCAATCCCCCCTGACAGCCGCAGCCACGAGTCGGCAAGCACCAGCCCCAACCTCCTCCTCAGGAGACGCCAGCGCTCGCTTCCACTCACCTCAGCCGGATCCCATAGGGTGCGCGCGCACGCTCGTGCCCGCTCTTAAAGGGGCAGCACGTGCACCGGACCTTTGATGAACTTTGAACCCGTGAGTACCCTGGACTATAAGAGGGGTCCAGCCCCCTGCTTCTATGCCTGAGGGTCGTTGATGTTTCCAAAGTTTATCTATGTGATGGCCTCCTAGTGTATTCCTGTTCCTGTTCCCAGCATTCCATACTATCCTGGTCGAGCACTGTGCTGTGCCAAAGTCGTGTCGTGCTGTATCCTACGTCTGACCTGTAAAGGATTTGCCTGACACAGCTTCTGTGTCGACGCCCATGGTTAATCAGCCTGCATCTGTTCCTAGGTCTGCTCGAGTGACTCGTTCTGCTACCACTCAATCTGGTAGGCTGAGGAGTGGGAGAACTTATCACAGCCTGGCCAGACGGTTCTAACTCCCGCCCTTGGTCTACTTATACCTTCATTTGCTGCTTGTCCTTTGCCTGTGATTCTCTTGTTTCCTGGCTCTGCTGTTCCTGCTATTACCATTGACCTCTGCTTCATATTGACCCTGGCTTGACTGACTATCCTCCTGCTCTGCTTTTGCTACCACGTACTCTACTGGTTAGACTCGGCTCGTTCACTACTCTTGTTGCTCACGGTGTTGCCGTGGGCAACTGCCCCACTTCCCTTAGCTTCTGTGTACCCCTGTCTGTTTGTCTGTCGTGCACATATTGAGCGTAGGGACCGTCGCCCAGTTGTACGCCGTCGCCTAGCGACTGAGTGGCGGGTAGATTAGTGCTCACCTGTCTGTCTCCTTATCTCGTCATTACATGACCTGCTTCACCTCGCCTGACGTCTAGCTGCCGTCTAGTCCAAGCCGAGCCTGCCCTTCTGCTGTCCGAGCTGCCACAGGTACCTATACGAACTATAGACATTGACCTGCGCCCTGCTGGCCAGCTGCCTTACCGCCAAGGCGGTACGGCCCAGTGGGTCCATAGACCTTTCGTGACACTTGGCTTGTAATATACAGTTTACAACCTGCTCCTAGTTTCAGACTTTTCTCATGTGGGTATGTCCCTCCCTGTAATTCATGTATCAGCACTGCTTCCCCTGATGCAGCCAATGAGGGATCTCTTCTACCATGTGCTTATAGACAACTTGATGGACATGTGGTTGAACTTGATGGACATGTGTCTTTTTCAACCGTACTAACTATGTAACTATGTAACCATGATGCTGAGGAGTGTGTAATTTTTCCCTCCTCCTGCAGAGTTTGCCGTGGGTGTTCTCCTGTCTCTTTACACAGATACATGGCCAGTGTGATTTACCCCCTCCCCCTGTGTGCTTTTATCCCTATCTACAGACATTCAGTAAAGCTTGTGTGATCTGTCCCCCCAGCCGGGCCTTACCTTCCATGAGGCGAGACAAGCCTGCTGCCTCAGGGAGCGCCACCTAGCTAAAAAGGGGCAGCGGCATTTTGTGCACTTGTGTCTTGATCCCAGCCGAGGTGCCTGGGCAAAAAGGGTGGGAGCATCGTGGGGGGGGGGGGGGCAAGGCAGCACTTATTTAGCAGACGTGCAGCAGGATAGGTGCATGTCTCCTAGAACGCTACTCCTCTCTGACACCGCACGCAGCACACACCGCCAGAGGGGAGGAGGAGCAGGTCAGCAAGACTGACTGCAGAGGGTTATATGTGGGGTAATTCTCCCCCATAGAGCCCTCAGCAGTCAGACGCTCAGACACCCCCCCCCCCTTGCAGTATAATAACTACTGAGAGCTCTATGGGGGAGATTATTCTCCTCCACAGAGCCCTCTGCTGTCAGCAAGATGCTTAGACCCCCTCTCTTGCAGTATTAAATCCCCCTACCGTTGGCCAATCACTTTTAAATTAGTGGGGGCAGGCGGCGGAGTGCAGTATAATCCTTCCCGATAGAGCCCTCACCAGTCAGAGACTCAGACCCCCCTTGAAGTATGATATCTCCTATAGTGCCCTTAGTAGTTATTATACTGCAAGTGGGGGGTTGTCTGACTGCTTCAACTGTAATTAAACTTTTAAAAAACTTCTGAGATGTCATAGTGACATGTTAGAAGTTTTGGTCGGTGGGGGTCCGAGCACTGAGACCCCCTCTGATCGCTAAAGCTAAGCGGCAGAAGTGCTTGGGTGAGCGCTGTGCTGCTTTGTTTCTGATCGGCTTTTCTCTATCTTCTTTCTAATGAGCCAGTACACCGCTCCGAAAAAAGCAGATTAGAAACCAAGCAGCTCAGTGCTCACTCGAGCACTTCTGCCGCTTTGTGTTAGCGATTAATGGGGGTCTCAGTGCCCGGACTCCCACCGACCAAAACTTCTGACATGTCACTATCACCAAACAAAGACATTCCACAGCACTGGACCGCAACGGGGCCTGGTCCATGGTCCTCAATATCAGGCAAACAAAAAAATGGACAGAGGCAGCACTTCCAAAAAGTATCAGCAATTTATTCACCCGTGCAACGTTTCAGTCCAACAGGAAAGGCTTGATAGGCTTGAGAAAGGACCTGTTGGACTGAAACGTCGCACACGTGAATAAATTGCTGATACTTTTTGGAAGTGCTGCCTCTGTCCATTTTTTGTCTGCCTTACATGTTACTATGATATCTCAGAAGTTTTATTAAAAGTTTAGTTACACTTTAAAGGAAAGGTGTTATAATTTTTATTAGAAGTCCCTGCGTTAGCTTTTTCAGGCGCACAGTACCTCCCAGATGCGCCATAATTATTAATATCTATTACTATTTCTGGCACATCTCTAGGTCCTGTTCACCACAATAGAAATTAAAATTCATTGATGTCTAGTTTCTATTGCGGCACAGGGGAAAAGAAAGAAGACAGAAGACTGCTGTGGGTGAGTATAAGTTTTTTTTTTTTTTCATATTGCTAAATTTTGTTTTGCAGGTTCCGCTGGACCGTTTGGACTATGTCGAAGGTTCGTTGGACTACTTCGATGATTTATGTTTTATTTCTTTTTTTAAATAAATAAAATGGTCATAGAGGGTTGTGTGGGTGAGTTTTGATTTCAATAAAAAAATTCTTATGACTCTGTTTTTTAATACTTTATTACCACATTAGTAATGGCAGTTGTCTGTTTGACAATGTCCATTACTCAGGTAGGGCTTAGCGTTAGCCAGTAAAAAGACTAGTACTAACCCCAATTATTACCCAGATACCCACTGCCACCAGGGGTGTCGGGAAGAGCCCGGTACAATCCAGTACCCGACCATCTTTATCGATGGTCGCCCACTGGGGTGGCCGCAGGCTGGTTCTATCAGGCTGGGAAGGGACAAAAACAGTGGGCCTTTCCACCCTGGTAATGTTAGGCTGTGGCTGCTTTATTGTATCTGGCTAACTATGAAAAATTGTGGGGACCCCATGTCATTTTGAAAAAAAACAATAAAATAATTAAAAAAAACGACGTGGGATCCCCCCATTTTTCAGAACCAGCCAGATACAAAGAAGCATCCGCAGCCTAGCATTACAAGGTGTGAAGGGCCACGGGTTTCTGTCCCTGAACAGCATCTGTGCTCATTTTTGGGTGCAAGTTTTTTATTTATTTTGTCAATTTTCTACCTGCAACATCTCACTGTGTGCGTCATGCGACCGTTGATTAATGACGCACATCACTGATCAGCATCTTTACTCTTTTTTTGCTAGTAAAACAGATCATAATGCCACACAAAATATTTACTAGCTTATATTTCCCATATGTTTACTTTATGTTTGCATCATTTTTTGAACATTCTTTTATTTTTCTAGGACGTTACAAGACTGTACCACAGAAGGTTTTACCCGAGAAATGCAACTCAATATTTATTGCCCAGATTCTTTAGAAATATGCCACATGTGGCTCTAGTGTGATAATGGACCGAAACACCTGCCTCAGAAGTAAAGGAGCACCTAGTGGATTTTGGGGCCTCCTTTTTTTAGAATATATTTTAGGCACCATGTCAGGTTTGAATAGGTCTTGTGGTACCAAAAAAGTAAAGACCCCCCAAAAGTAACCCCATTTTGGAAACTACACCCCTCAAGGAATTTTTCTAGGGGTAAAGTTAGCATTTTGACCCCCACAGTTGTTTTTCTGAATTCATTGGAATTAGTCTTTAAAGGTAAAAATCAACTTTTTTTTTCTGTAAAAACGTTGACATTTTTCATTTTTACAAGGAATAAAGGAGAAAAAGCACCCCAACATTTGTCAAACAATTTCTCCCGATTACGTAAATACGCCATATGTGGTAATAAAGTGCTGTTTGGACCCCCACCGGGGCTTAGAAGGGAAGGCGCGCTATTTGGCTTTTGGAGCTCAAATTTAGCTGGAACAGTTTTTGGGTGTCATGTCGAATTTGCAAAGCCCCCGAGGGACCAAAACAGTGCAAGCCCCACAAAAGTAACCCCATTTTGGGGTGTAGTGAGCATTTAGACCCCACACTTTTGCAGAATTTATTAGAATTAGGCCTTGAAAATTAATATCAACATTATTTCCACTAAAATGTTGAATTTTTTAAATTTCACAAAGGATAAAGGAGGAAAAAGCACCTCAACATTTGTAAAGCAATTTCTCCCGACTACGGCAATACCCCACGTGTTCATAAATATTTTTTCATTAGAAAGTAATTAACCTTTTCCAAACCGATCCATGTTTTGCTTTTTCTTTTTCGTTTTTCCTCCCTGCTTTCCGAGAGCCATAACTTTTTTATTTTTCCGTCAATAGAGTGGTGTGAGGGCTTATTTTTTGCGGGACGAGCTGTAGTTTTTATTGGTACTATTTTTTGGTACATACAACTTTTGAGCACTTTTTATTACATTTTTTGGTAGAGCCAAGGTGACCAAAAAACAGCGATTTTGCCGTTTAAAATTCTTTATTTTTCACGGTGTTCACCATGAGAGTTAAATAATGCTATATTATAATAGTTTGGACTTTTACGGAAGCAGCGATACCAATTTTGTGTATTTTTTTACATTACTTTAGAGAAAAAATGTGAAAAGGGTTTCTTTTAGGACTTTAACCCCTTAACGCACCAGGACGCATCGGTACGTCCTGCATTGAAGTGCTTTAAGGCACAGGGACGTACCGGTGCGTCCTGGCTAAAAACTGTCACCCTGTCAAAGGACAAGGTGACAGAACTGTGCCGTCAACTGTTTATGACAGTTGACCGGCACAGTAAGACCGCAGGGGACCATTCACAGAGCTCTCCTGCCGGCGATCGCTGTGATTGGTCAGTCAAAGCAGACTAACCAATCACAGCTCCATGACATGGTGTATGTGATGGCGCTGGCTCAACTTGAGCCAGCGCCATCACTGCCGGTAATCAGATGTCCGGCACCCCTTTGCAACGGCCATGACCGGAGCTAGGCTCCGATCCGGCCGATTAACTCCTTCGATGCATCGATCAACCACGATGGATGCCACGGGCGCGGGTGTCAGCTGTTTGTCACAGCTGACATCGTGCTCTAACGGCCAGGACCGGAGCTAGGCTCTGATCCGGCCGATTAACCCCTTAGATGCAGCTATCGCTGCATCTAAGTGATTAGATCGCGCGCTATGGTTGCTAATGACAACCATCGGCACACGCGGGTGTTCTGATGGTTGCTATGGCAACCGTAGCCTAACAATCGCTTCCTAGTATGGAAGCCTATTAGGCCGTTCCGAGAGACGTAGCCTAATAGGCTTGTTGTCAGTGAATAGCTGACAGCTCTAATACACTGCACTATGTAGGTAGTGCAGTGTATTAGAATAGCGATCAGGGCTTCATGCCTTCAAGTTCCCTAGTGGGACACAAAAAAAAAAAGGTAAAACAAGTTAATAAGAATGTTGTAAAAAAGTTAAAAAAAATAAGTTTCATGGAAAAAATAAGTTTCAAAAAACACTATAACAGCCTTTTTTCCTATAATAAGTCTTATATTATAGGAAAAACAAAAAAACATAAAAAAGTACACATATGTGGTATCCCCGCGTCCGTAACGACCCAAACTATAAAAATATCACGCTATTTTACCCGTATGGTGAACACCGTAAAAAAATTTCATAAAAAACTATTCCAGAATCGCTGTTTGTTAGTCACTACCCCTCGCAAAACAGAATAAAAAAAGGGATCTAAAAGTTGCATGTACCCCAAAATTATACCATTAAAAACTGAAGCCCGTCCCGCAAAACCAAGCCCTCCCGCAGCTTTTTTGACGGAAAAATAAAAAAGTTACCGCTCTCAGAATATGGTGACACAAAAAATAAATTTGAAACAAAAGTGATTTTATTGTGCAGACGCTGCAAAGCATGAGAAACTATATACATATGGTATCGCCGTAATCGTACCGACCCGCAGAATAAAGTAAAATTGTCATTCATAGTGCATGGCGAATGCTGTAAAAAAAATAAATTATAAAAAACATCAGAATTGCAGGTTTTTGGTCACCTTGTTTGCAAAAAAAAATGAAATACAAAGTGATCAAAAAAAATCGCATGTACCCCAAAATGGTACCAATGAAAACAGATTGTCCCGCAACATATAAGCCCTCACCCAGCTCCGGTGGAGAAAAAAAAAAAGTTCTGGCTCTCAGAATATGGCGATGCAAAATGTGCAGAGTGTTCCAAAAGCGGATAAGAGCTGGCACCATTTATCAGTGCGACACCGGCCACATATCTATGAATTATTATTTATTTACACCATTATTATACCCTCTTATTATGCCCCTGATGTACTCTGCACAGCTTACATATGCCCCCACATCATAAACTGAAATACCAGCAAAACCCCAAACAAAACTACCACTAAGCAAAATCTGCGCTCCAAAAGCCAAATGGCCATCCCTCCCTTCTAAGCCCTGCAGCGTGCCCAACGGGCAGTTTACGTCCACATATATGGCATCAACATACCCGGGAGAACCCGCTTAACAGTTTGAGGTATTTGTCTTCAGTGGCATGAACTGGGCAGAAAATATTGTGCACTAAAATGGCATATACCTGTGGAAATTTGCAATTTTCACTTTGCACCATCCACTGAGCATTCATTTATTATAGAAAAAAAAAACCTGTGTGGTCAAAATGCTCACTACACCCGTTAATAAAATGCCTTCAGGGGTGCAGTTTCCAAAATGGGGGTCACTACTTGGGGGTTTGTTTTACTATTTGACCCAAGAGCCCTGCCATTGTGGGCTAATGCTGCGAAAATCACCAAAATAGGTCTCACATGTGCCTTTCACTCCTAAGCCCTGTCATATGTCCAGGCAAATGATAAATGCCTTGAGGGGTGTAGTTTACAAAATGGGGTCACTTCTCAGGGTTTTAAACTCTACTCTGGTACCTAAGGGAGCTCTGCAAATGCGACATGGCGCCCATACACCAGTCCAGCAAAATCTGTGCTCTAAAAGCCACATGGCACTCCTTCCATTTTGAGCTCTGCCATGTGCCCAAACAGCAGTTTAGGGCCACACATGGGGTATTGCCATACTCGGGAGAAATTGGGTAACAAATTATGTGTTGTTTTCTCTCCTATTACCCCTTGTTGGAAAAAAATTGGTTGCAAAACTACATATTTTTGGGAAAAAAAATAAAATGTTCATTTTCATACTGCCTCATTCTAATACAATCTATGAAACACCTGTGGGATCAAAATGCTCAGTACACCCCTAAATGATTACCCTGAGGGGTATAGTTTCCAAAATGGAGTCACTTCTCAGGGGTTTCTACTGTACGGGTACCTCAGGGGCTCTGCAAATGCGACATGGCCGCCAAAAAACAATCGACCAAAATCTACATGCCAAGTAGCACTCCTGCCATTCTGAGCCCTGTGGTGTATCCAAGCAGCAGTTTATGACTACATGTGGGGTATTACCGTACTCGGGAGAAATTGGTTTACAATTGTTGGAGCGCTTTTTCTCCTTTATTCCTTGTGAAAATGAAAAAAATTCAACATTTTAGTGGAAAGAATGTAGATTTTCATTTTCACTGCATAATTCCAATAATTCAGCAAAAAAACTGTGGGGTCAAAATGCTCACTATACCGCTAGATAAATTCCACGAGGGGTATAGTTTCCCAAATGGGGTCACTTTTGCCGCGTTTGCACTATTTTGGCCCCTCAGTGGCTTTGCAAATGTGACATGGGGCCGCAAACCATTCCAGCAAAACTTGAGCTCCAAAAGTCAAATGGCGCTCCGTCCTTTCTAACTTCCGCCATGTATCCAAACAGCAGTTTATTACCACATATGGGGTATTGCTGTGCTCAGAAGAGTTTGCTTTACAAATATTGGGGTGTTTTTTTCTCCTTTATCTATTGTAAAAATGAAAAAATCTGAGCTAAAACTACATTTTATTAGAAAAAAATTTGATTTTCAATTTCACGGCATAATTCCCATAAATTCAGCAAAAACCATGTATGGTCAAAATGCTAACTATACCCATAGAAAAATTCCTTGAGGGGTGTAGTTTCCAAAATGGGGTCACTTTTGGGGAGTTTCCACTGTTATGGTCCCTCCAGGGCTTTGCAAACACGACATGGCACCGAAAACCATTCCAGCAAAATCTGCGCTCCAAAATCCAAATGGCCTTCGTTCCCTTCTGAGGCGTGCCGTGGGTCCAAACAGCAGTTTATTACCACATATGGGGTATTGCCATAATCGGGAGAAATTGCTTTACAAATGTTGGGGTGCTTTTTCTCCTTTATTCCTTGTAAAAACTAAAACATTGTATGTTTTTTCAGAAAAAAAAAGTAGATTTTCATTTTCACAGACCAGTTCCAATAAATGTAGCAAAAAACCTGTGGGCTAAAAATGCTCACTATACCTCTTGAAAAATTCCTTGAGGGGTGTAGTTTCCAAAATGGGGTCACTTTTGGGCGGTTTCCACGGTTTTGGCACCACAAGACCTCTTCAAACCTGACATGGTGCCTAAAATATATTCTAATAAAATAGAGGCCCCAAAATCCACTAGGTGCTCCGTTGCTTCTGAGGCGGGTGTTTCAATCCATTACCGCACTAGGACCACATGTGGGATATTTCTAAAAACTGCAGAATCTGGGAAATAAGTATTGATTTGCGTTTCTCTCGTAAAACCTTCTGTGTTACAGAAAAAATGTATTACAAATGAATTTCAATAGAAAAAAATTGAAATTTATAAGTTTCACCTCTACTTTGCTTTATTTCCTGTGAAATGCCTAAAGGTTTCAAATACTTTCTGAATGCTATGTTGAATGCTTTGAGGTATGCCGTTTTTAAAATGGGGTGATTTATGGGGACTTCCTAATATATAAGGCCCTCAAAGCCACTTCAGAACTGAACTGGTCCCTGAAAAAATAGCCTTTTGAAATTTTCTTGAAAATGCGAGAAATTCTAGCTAAAGTTCTAAGCCTTGTAACGTCCTAGAAAAATAAAAGGACGTTCAAGAAATGATGCAAACATAAAGTAGACATATAAGAAATGTTAACTAGTAACTATTTTGTGTGGTATTAATATCTGTTTTACAAGCAGATACATTACAATTTAGAAAAAATGCAGATTTTTGCAAATTTTCTCTACATTTTGGTGTTTTTTATAAATAAATATTGAATTTAACGACAAAATTTTTTCAGTATCATAAAGTACAACATGTCACGAGAAAACAATCTCAGAATCGCTTGGATAGGCAAAAGCATTCTGGAGTTATTACCACATAAAGTAACACATGTCAGATTTGCAAAAATCGGCTGTGTCCACAAGGCCAAAACAGGCTTAGACACTAAGGGGTTAAATATTTATTTATTTATTACATTTTTTTCCACTAATAATAACTATTTACTTTTGTTTTTACACATTTTATTAGTCCCCCTAGGGTACTTGAACCAGCAATCATTAGATCACTGGTAGAACACACTGCAATACTAATGTATTGCAGTATATTGTGATTTTTACAGCCTCCTCGCCTCGCTATCACTGTTTCTGTCCGTTAGTCCCGGGTATCAGTTGTAATACACAGCTGACACCCGCAGCGTATGGCACGGGCTCAGCACGTGAGACGCTCCATATCACGCCCCACACCACGACATGCTATTAAGTTGTGGTGCGCGAAGGGTTTAATGAGCAGCGGATGGTGCAGAGTGAAAATTAAAATTTTCCACTGATGTGCCATTTTAGTGAATTATATATTGTGCCCAGTTTGTACCACAAATACCTCATAAAATATTACCCGGATTCTCCCGGGTATGGCGATGTCGTATCAGTGGATGTAAACTGCTGTTTGGGCACGCTGTAGGGCTCAGAAGGGAAGGAGCAGCATTTGGCTTTAGGGAGCGCAGATTTTGCTTGGTAGTAGCTCTGACGTTTTTCTGGTATTTCTGTTTATAATGTGGAGGTATATGAAAGCTTGGCAGAGCACATCAGGGGCATAATAAGAGGGTATAATAATGGGGTAAATAAATAATCCGCAGATGTGTGGCCAGTGTCGCACTTATAAATGGCGCCCGATCTTATCTGCTTTTGGAACACTGCACATTTTTTTAATATTTCACCACCAGAGCCGTGTGAGGCCTTATTTGTTGCGGGACAATCTGTCAATTTCATTGGTACCATTTTGGGGTATGTGATTTTTTTGATCACTTTTTATTACATTTTTCGGCAAGCAAGGTGACCAAAAACCATCAATTCTGACAATATTTTTTATTTATTTTTTATGGTGTTCACCCTGGGCTATAAATGATCATTATATATGATTCTGCGGGTCGATACGATTACGGCGATACCATATGTTAATAGTTTTTTTTACATTTTGCCGTGTTTGCGCAATAAAATAACTTATTTATAAAATTTATAATTTTTTGTGTCACCATATTCTGAGAGCCATAACTTTTTTATTTTTCAGTCAAAAAATCTGCATAAGGGCTTGTTTTTTGCGGGACGGGTTGTAGTTTGTATTGGTACTATTTTGGCGTACATGCGACTTTTTGATCACTTTTTATTGTATATTTTGGGAGGGGAGGTGACCAAAAAATAGTGATTCTGGCATTGTTTTTCGTCTATTTTATTTGCGGTGTTCACCGTTCGGGAAAAATAATATTATAGTTTTATAGTTGTGGTCGTTACGAAAGCGGTGATACCAAATATGTGTACTTTTTACGTGTTCATTTTTTTCCTATAATAAAAGACTTATTTTAGGAAAAAAAGCAGTTCTTGTTTATGTCACTTATAACTATGCTTTTTACACTTTTTTTTTTTAAAACATTTTTATTCTTTTTTTTACTTTCTTTACTTGTTCCACTAGGGGACACTTAGACGTGCAGCTCTGATCGCTGCTGGAATAAATTACACTACCTACGTAATGTAATGCATTCCAACAGTCATTGTGATGTGACAGTCACTCTGACAGGAAGCCTACGACGACCAGCGTCCGGCTGGTCCTCATAGGCTTCTGTACATGGCAGCCCGGAAGCCATTGTCTGGCGTACCATCGCCAGCCCCCGTGATTCCACGTGGGGGCTGCCGATGTGCGCTAAACACCTTAAATGTGGCGATCACAATAGAACGCCGCATTTATGGGGTTAACTGACAAAATCAGTGGCGATGGGCCGCTGATCAGCAACGGGGAATGCAGGGCGGTTAACTGTCAAAGCACTGACGTAACTGCACGTCGAGGTGCGCAAAGTTACTGCACACCTCGATGTGCAGTTAAGTCAAGGTGCGGGAAGGGGTTAAGGACACCTGTTTTCCCCTAATGGACCAAGCTTTTTTTTTTTAATCTGACATATGTCACTATTTTTTCAAGCGATTCTGAGATTCTTTTCTCGTGACACATTGTACTTTAAGTTAGTGGTAAAATTCGGTCGATACATTCAGTGTTTATTTGTAAAAAATAGCAAAATTTAGAGAAAATTAGCAAAACAGCATTTTTCTAAATTTAAATGTATCTACTTGTAAAACAGATAGTAATACCACACGAAATAGTTACTATTTCACATTTCCCATATGTCTACTTTATGTGTGCATAATTTTTTGAACATTCTTTTATTTTTACCAGGATGTTATAAGCCTTAGAACTTTAGCAGCAATTTCTCACATTTTCAAGAAAATGTCAACACTCTTTTTTTTTAGGGACCAGTTCAGTTCTGAAGTGGCTTAGAGGGCCTTATATATTAGAAACTACTCAAAGTATTTAAAACAGCATTTAGAAAGTTTCTTAACCCTTTTGGTGTTTAACAGGAATTAAAGCAAAGTGGAGGTAAAATTTACAAATGTAATTTTTTTTGCTGAAAATCTGTTTTAATTCCTTTTTTTTGTAACACAGAAGGTTTTACCAGAGAAACGCAACTCCATATTTATTGCCCAGATTCTGAAGTTTTTAGAAATATCCCACATGTCGCCCTATTGTGCTAATGGTCTGAAACACAGGCCTCAGAAGCAAAGGAGTACCTTGTGGATTTTGGGGCCTCCCTTTTATTAGAATATATTTTAGGCACCATGTCAGGTTGGAAGAGTTTTTGTGGTGCCAAAACTGTGGAAACCCCCCCCCCCCAAAAAAAAAGACACCATTTGGCAAACTACACCCCTCAAGGAATTTATCAAGGGGTATAGTCAGCATTTTAACTCAAAAGGTGTTTTTTTTGCTGTATTTAGTGGAATTAGGATGTAAAAATTAAAATCTAAATTGTTTCCAGTAAAATGTAAAAATCTTCAATATTTACAAGGCATAAAGTAGAAGATTCACCCCAACATTTGAAAAGCAATTCCTCACGATTACGGTAATACCCCATATGTGTTAATAAACTGCTGTTTGGACCCACAGCAGGGCTCAGAAGGGAAAAAGCACTATTTGGCTTTTGGAGCTCAAGTTTTAGGCTGGGTTCACACGACCTATTTTCAGACGTAAACGAGGCGTATTATGCCTCGTTTTACGTCTGAAAATCGGGCTACAATACGTCGGCAAACATCTGCCCATTCATTTGAATGGGTTTACCGACGTACTGTGCAGACGACCTGGCATTTACACGTCGTCGTTTGACAGCTGTCAAACGACGACGCGTAAATTGACTGCCTCGGCAAAGAAGTACAGGGCACTTCTTTGCCACGTAATTTGAGCCGTTCTTCATTGAACTCAATGAGGAGCAGCTCAAGATATACGAGCGTCACAGACGCCTCGTATATTACGAGGAGGAGCATTTACGGCTGAAACGACGCAGCTGTTTTCTTCTGAAAACAGGCTGTCATTTCAGCCGTAAAAGCCAGCTAGCGTGTGAACATACCCTTACTGGAATGGTTTTCAGATGCATTTGCAAAACCACTGCGGGACCAAATCAGTGGATACCCCCCGAAAGTGACCCCATTTTGGGAATCTACACCTCTGAAGGAATTTATCAAGGGGTATATTGAGCATTTTGACCGCACAGTCTTTTTGCTGAATTTAGTGGAATTATGCTGTGAAATTGAAAATTTATTTTTTTCTGACAAAACGTGGAAGTGTTAAATTTTTACAAGGAATAAAGGAGAAAAAGCACCTCAACATTTGAAAAGCAATTTCTCCCGATTACGGAAATACCCCATATGGGGTCATAAACTGCTGTTTCGACACACAGCAGGGCTCAGAAAGGATATTTGGCATGCAGATTTTACTGGATTGGTTTTTAGGGACCATGTTGCATTTGCAAAACCCTGAGGTATCAGAGTACAGTAGAAGTCCCCAAGAAGTGACCCTATTTTAGAAACTACACCCCTCAAGGCAGTTATCATTTGCCTGGACATATGACATGGCTCAGAAGTGAAGAGCACCATGCACATTTGAGGTTCTAATTTGGTGATCAAGGCATTAACCCACAATTACAATGAGGTCAAATAGTAAAACAAACCAACAAATAGTGACCCCTCTTTTGGAAACTACACCCCTGAAGGGATTTTAAGGGGTGTAGTGAACGTTTTGACCCAAAGGTGTTTTTTCATTAGAAATTAATGCGCAGCGAATGGTGCAAGTGAAAATTGCAATTTTCCACTGATATGCCATTTTAGTGCACAATATGTTGTGCCCAGTTTGTGCCACTGAAGACAAATACCTCATAAAATGTTAATCGGGTTCTCCCGGGTATGGCGATGCCATATGTGGATGTAAACTGCTGTTTGGGCATGATGTAGGGTTTAGAAGGGAGGGAGCGCCATTTGGCCTTTGGAGCGCAGATTTAGTTTGGCAGTTATTCTGTTTGGG